>NC_056728.1:938479926-938487426 GCF_019279795.1 Protopterus annectens | reverse complement strand
ATGTTCCTGAATTCAGGCAGTGCTGGGAAATGCACCATGTATATGGCTGCTTCCCAATAGCGTAGTACATGACCAGAGATAGGTTCAAAAAAATTCTGCAGTACTTCCATTGCAACGATAACAGCCTGACGCTACCACAGGGCTCTGGGGGTCATGACAAGCTACATCACGTATGGCCAATATTGGATGCAGTACTTCATGCATGCAGGACACGTTACAATGTGCATCGTGAGGTGGCTGTAGACGAAGCCATGGTTGGCTTCCATGGAAGCTTGACATTTAGACAATTTATGCCTGGTAAGCCTGAGAGGTATGGCATTAAGGCCTGGGTGTTGGCAGACTTGACCAATGGGTATGTACGTGAATTCCAGGTATACACTGGAAAAACAGAGCAGAATACAGAGGCGGACTGGCACACAGAGTTGTGGTTGACTTAACTAGGGGACTGATTGGCAAGAAGCATCATATTTATTTGATAAATTCTTTACCTCTGTTCCGCTGGCACAGCAATTGCTGAAAGATGGTCTATACTGTTGTGGAGCCATGCACACCAATAGGTCAGGATGGCTTCTAACATTCAACAGACAGGCCATCAGAAAAGCAGCTCAAGGCTACTACAAGCAATTGCAGAGTGAACCACTGCTAGCTACTGAATGAAGGATTCCTCCTGTCAACTAACTGCAACCCAACCTTGCCAGGCATCGGTGCCATGTCCACCAGTTGTAAACATGTACAACAGTTACATGAATGGGGTGGACCGAACAGATCAGCTCAGGACACAGTATCCCATTGCCAGAAAGGCCCACAAATGGTGGATGTACTTGTTCTGGTTCTTATGGGATGTGGCCATTGTCAATGCTTTCATTATATTCCATGAAAGTATTAGCCACCAGCAACTGTCACGCTCTGGACATGCTGTTCCAGCAACAGAGTTACAGCTCCGAAGGAACCTAGGCTTGCATCTACTTGCCAGTTACACGAAGAGGAAAAGATGCACTGAGATTACTGTCCCAGAGGCTGTGAGCCGATTTGAGCATGGCTCTCACTTTCTGGTGAAATGGCGTAAATCAAGATGCAAAATCTGTGCCAGCAAGGGTAAACATGCTGAGCCATCATGGGGGTGCCCGACTTGCAAGGTCAACCTGTGTGTCGAATGCTTTGGTGAGTACCATGGCTATAAATTTCTCATGGATAACTGATGTCAGGAATGGCACATGCTGCGATGCACAAGACAAATCAAGATGTGTATGCTCTTGTGTTGGTGGATGCATCGCAGGGGGCATACCCAGCCAGCATGGATCTTGTGTTCCATCTGAATCACAGTTGGGAACTTGGAGACTCTTCAACTCAGTCCCATAGTGCTGCTGTCCTAGGTAAGCATGGGCTTGGGGATGTCACTGTGGTGCAATGTTTCCCTCCGGGAAAGGACACATGCAAGACACAGCCTGGGTCAGTCTCGTTTTTTTGACATGTTGCCTTGATGTAGCTCTCCACTCAGTCTCCCTCCCTACAGGTGTAGTCAATGTATGCAGGTCAGGGCAACAGGGTTTACATTAGCTCCTCCCTTCCACTCCTTATGCACATTGACGAAAAGACACATGTAAATGGAAAAGGCAGAGGTAAAGCAGAGTGTCTCACCCTGCTTTTTCAGTGTATATCTGCCTTTTCTGTGCACCCATGTCAGTTAGCAGCCAAGCCCTTCAGCACCAGTGTCAGGAAGGTCCCTCTTCAGTCTTTTTGCCAACTGCTCTTGTGTTGGTGGATGCATCATGGGGGGCATACCCAGCCAGCATGGATCTTGTGATTCACCTGGATCACAGTTGAGAACTTGGAGACTCTTCAGCTCAGTCCCACAGTGCTGCTGTCCTAGGTAAGCATGGGCTTGGGGGTGCCACAGTGGTGCAATGTTTCCCTCCAGGAAAGGGCACATGCAGAAAGACACAGCCTGGGTCAATATTTTTTTTTGACATGTTGCATCGATGTAGCTCTCCACTCAGTCTCCCTCCATTAAGGTGTAGTTAATATATGCAGGTCAGGGCAACAGGGTTTACATTAGCTCCTCCCTTCCACTCCTTATGCCCTTTGCCAAAAGGACACATGTAAATAGAAAAGGCAGAGGTAAAGCAGAGTGCCTCACCCTGCTTTTTCAGTGTACATCTGCCCTTTCTGTGCACCCATGTCAGTTAGCAGCCAAGGCCTTCAGCACCAGTGTCAGGAAGGTCCCTCTTCAGTCTTTTTGCCAACTGCTCTTGTGTTGGTGGATGCATCATGGGGGGCATACCCAGCCAGCATGGATCTTGTGATTCACCTGGATCACAGTTGGGAACTTGGAGACTCTTCAGCTCAGTCCCATAGTGCTGCTGTCCTAGGTAAGCATGGGCTTGGGGGTGCCACAGTGGTGCAATGTTTCCCTCCAGGAAAGGACACATGCAGAAAGACATAGCCTGGGTCAATCTTGTTTTTTTGACATGTTGCATCGATGTAGCTCTCCACTCAGTCTCCCTCCATTAAGGTGTAGTTAATATATGCAGGTCAGGGCAACAGGGTTTACATTAGCTCCTCCCTTCCACTCCTTATGCCCTTTGCCGAAAGAACACATGTAAATAGAAAAGGCAGAGGTAAAGCAGAGTGCCTCACCCTGCTTTTTCAGTGTACATCTGCCCTTTCTGTGCACCCATGTCAGTTAGCAGCCAAGGCCTTCAGCACCAATACCGGGAAGGTCCCTCTTCAGTCTTTTTTGCTCTTGTGTTGGTGGATGCATCACGGGGGGCATACCTAGCCAGCATGGATCTTGTGATCCACCTGGATCTCAGTTGGAAACTTGGAGACTCTTCAGCTCAGTCCCATAGTGCTGCTGCCCTAGGTAAGCATGGGCTTGGGGGTGCCACAGTGGTGCAATGTTTCCCTCCGGGAAAGGACACATGCAAAAAGACACAGCCTGGGTCAGTCTTAGTCTTTTGACATGTTGCCTTGATGTAGCTCTCCAGTCAGTATCCCTCCCTTCAGGTGTAGTCAATGTATGTAGGTGAGGGTAGTAAATGTATGAAGATCAAGGCAGCAATTAATGAGTTACTTCATTCCCTCATCCCTTAGGTCCATTGCTGAATGGGCACATGTAAAGAGAAAAGACAGAGGTAAGGCAGACTGCTGACATTAATGGGCGTTGTGAGACCATAGTGGTATCAGCAGTCTGAGTGGGCAGCCAGCAAAGCTATGGGACACTTCAGATAGCAACATCTGGAGGCCCATGCCTGTCCTTGGCATATTAGTGGAGCGGCGATCCTTACCCTGCTTTTTCTCTTTACATGTGCCCTTTCTGTGCCCCCTTCTCAGTCATTGTGTGTAATTTGGTGTTTTCATGGGTAGGTATGTACCTCTGAAGCGTCATCACCACTTATGTACTTAATGCAAGGAATACTGCTCCTGTGCGGATGGAAGATTTGGATGGGCTAACCAGGTAATGCATATGATATACATATATATATATATATATATATATATATATATATATATATATATATATATATATATATATATATATATATATATATATATATATATATATATATATATATGTAGTCTTCCAATACATCTGTGAAATATCAGTAGTATTCTGTTTGCATTTTCTTTCCTCTGCAGGTCTGTCCACCTTCTGACACTGACATGTCTTCACGACCAGGAGAATGACAAGTGACAGTGTGGGTATGTGGCCATTCCTACATTCACTGGGCTGCCAGCCATGCCTCCAAAACTGAACACTGGTGCAACTTGAGCTTCTCCACATCCAGTGTGAAGGTATACTGGATTACAAAAAGAGGTATGCATTGAAGCGGACTACTGCTGTTATTGGAAGAGAAATGTTCCATCTACCCTGAGCCTGACATTCTTGTGCTGCACATTGGAGGGAATGATGTCATCAGTCAACCACTCGGAAGGTTACGTTTTTAAATAACAGAAATTTTTGAAGACCTGAAGTCTTGGTGGCCACGTTGTCATTTTGTGTGGTCTGATATAATTCCCCGACAGATATGGAAAACAGAAAACAGTCAATGGGCAGCTCACAAGGCCAGACATTTACAGAATGGGTTCATGCATTGCTTGATGGACAGGGTAGGTGGATCTACAATCTGCCATGACAGCATCACTGTGGAAGATGTTCACCTGTTCAAAAGGGATGGCATTCACCTAACTGAGTAGGGCATTGTGTTCTTCTTGACCAACCTCCACAATGGCATGAGTAGAGCTATGCAGGATTGAGAACATGCAGCTTGTGAGAAGAATGGAAAACATCCATGACCAAGTAGGACCAGTATGGTAAGTAAAACACTATTATGAAATGTGTGGTAAAAAATATTTTTCTCTGAATTTGGCAAATAACTGTGGTAAGGAGCTGGTGAAGATGCTGAGAAAGAACAAATGTTTCAGGAGAGTGCTACCACATACAATCTAATATGTCAGTGACCATCCTGCAATACTTCTTTTTTTAGTCTGCTTTTATCAGGCATGTGTAGAGTTTAGATGACAGGAAGGGCTTACTAATACAGAAATTGATCCCTTAGGTCCATTGCTGAATTGACACATGTAAAGAGAAAAGGCATAGGTAAGGCAGACTGCTGACACTGAAGGAGGTAATGGGACTGCAGTGTTATTGGCTGTCTGAGTGGGTAGCCATCACAGCTATCGGAGAGATGAGATGGCCTTGCCTGCCACTGTCCTATGCCTGTCCGGGGTTCATTAGTGGAGTGGCGGTCCATCCCCCTTGCTTTTTCTCTTTACATGTACCCATTCAGCATTATGTTGGCTACACCAAGAATGTGTATATTTACAATCATAGATGTCTACATGGTAAAACAACTGCTTCTGAATGCTGTACACATGTACATATATCAGTTTTGTTAGGACTTAGGTTATGGAAATTATGATTTTGTTTCATATTTTGGTAAATAACTTTGCAAAGGAGCATGTCAGTGTGCCAAGTAATACCTCATTTTGGAGACAGTATTGATAGTTCCAACATGGTAAAAGAATTGTGCCTGTATGTTGTACACATGTGCAGATATCAAAGTTTGTTTTGAACCTAGGTTATGGAACTTATGATTTTCTTTCATATTTTGGTAAATAACTTTGCAAGGGAGCATCTGAATGTACCAAGTAATACCTCATTTTGAAGACAGTATTGCTGGTTCCAACATAGTAAAAGATTTGTGCCTGTATGTTGGACACATATGCAGATATCAGTTTGTTTCGGACTTAGGTTCATAGGTTCATAGGTTGGTACTAGGCTATCAGCCCTAGGGCCTATACAAGCCTAGCCATAACAATTCCCTGGCTACTTCTTCCCACACTATTTACTTCCCTGGACCCCTGTCTAGCAGGGTGACTGACGTGATCCCTGGGGTGAATTTCCTTTCTCATCCAGATATCAAGGTTCCTTTTGAAGAGGATAAAAGAGGTGCTCTGCTTAACATGTATGGGCAGTCTATTCCAGAGTCTGGGGAGTCTCTGGGTCAGGAAGGTAGGGCTGGTTATGGAAATTATGATTTTTTTCATATTTTGGTAAATAACTTTCAAAGGAACATCTGTATGTGCCAAGTAATACTTCATTTGGAAGACAGTATTGCTGGTTCCAATATGGTAAAAGAATTGTGCCTGTATGTTGGACACGTGCAGATATCAGTTTGTTTCAGACTTAAGTTATGGAAATTATGATTTTTTTTCAGATTGTAGTAAATAACTTTGCAAGGGAGCATCTGATTGTGCCAAGTAATACCTCATTTTGAAAACAGTATCGATAGTTCTAACATGGTAAAAGAAATGTGCCTGCATGTTGTACTCATGTGCAGATATCAAAGTTTGTTGCAGATTTAGGTTATGGAAGTTATGATTTTCTTTCATATTTTGGTAAATAACTTTGCAAGGGAGCATCTGAATGTGCCAAGTAATACCTCATTTTGAAGGTAGTATTGCTGGTTCCAACATGGTAAAAGAATGATGCTTGTATGTTGGACACATGCGGATATCATTTTTTTTTGGACTTAGGTTATGGAAATTATGATTTTTTTTCATATTTTGGTAAATAACTTTGCAAGGGAGCATCTGATTATGCCAAGTAATACCTCATTTTGAAGACAGTATTGATAGTTCTAACATGGTAAAGGAACGGTGTCTGTATGTTGTACTTGTGCAGATATCAAAGTTTGTTTCGGACTTAGGTTATGGAAATTATTAATTTATTTCATATTTTGGTAGATAACTTTGCAAGGGAGCATCTGAATGTGCCAAGTAATACCTCATTTTAAAGGCAGTATTGCTGGTTCCAACATGGTAAAAGAATTGTGCCTGTATATCGTACTCATGTGCAGATATCAAAGTCTGTTTCAGACTTAGGGTATGGAAGTTATGATTTTCTTTCATATTTTGATAAATAACTTTGCAAGGGAGCATCTGAATGCGCCAAGTAATACCTCATTTTGAAGGTAGTATTGCTGGTTCCAACATGGTAAAAGAATTGTGCCTGTATGTTGGATACATGCAGATATCAGTTTGTTTCGGACTTAGGTTATGGAAATTATGATTTTTTTCCTTTTTTGGTAAATAACTTTGCAAGGGAACATCTGATTGTGCCAAGTAATACCTCAATTTGAAGACAGTATTGATAGTTCTAACATGGCAAAGGAATGGTGTCTGTATGTTGTACTCATGTGCAAATATCAAAGTTTGTTTCGGACTTAGGTTATGGAAATTATGAATTTTTTTCATATTTTGGTAGATAACTTTGCAAGGGAGCATCTGAATGTGCCAAGTAATACCTCATTTTGAAGATAGTATTGCTGGTTCCAACATGGTAAAAGAATTGTGCCTGTATGTTGGAAACATGTGCAGATGTCAAAGTTTGTTTTGGACTTAGGTTATGGAAATTATGATTTTTTTCATATTTTGGTAAATAACTTTGCAAGCGAGCATGTCAGTATGCCAAGTAATACCTCATTTTGAAGACAGTGTTACTCCTTACAACATGGTAAAAGAACTGTGTCTGTGCACTGTACACATGTACAGATATCACAGTTTGTTTAGTCTTGTACGATTATGAAAATTATACATTTACAATACTTTTCATTATTATGTCCATATCTTTGCAAGGGAGCATGGTGATCACACAAAAGATGCATCATTTTGAAGCTGACATTCAGATGCACAACTTCTACACTGATATGTAGGCTCTGTCTGTTACAGGTGATGAGATATTATGCTTTATTTATTTATCAGTTATGAGAAATAATATATTAATCATATTTCCGTGAATATCTTAAGAAAGGAGCATCACACAGTAATGGTTAAGGTATCATTTTAAAGCTGACATTCATACTAACAAATTAAATTCAAATTGTATGGGTCTGCTTGGTACATTGGCCAAGATATTGTGCTTTGCTTTTCCAAAAAGGTAAAAAATATGCACAATATCAACATTCCTTGCCAAATATTTAATAATGACTTTGATAT
>NC_056728.1:938437426-938474926 GCF_019279795.1 Protopterus annectens | reverse complement strand
AGGTACTGTGATATGACTACATTGCTGACTTTTTGAGTATGTGTGAACAACTGTGCATTACAAACAACCCTCTCCATGCAGATTGACCTGAAATCCATGTACTGGTATGCAGGGGCTGCCACAATGACTGATACAGTATTACAGTGATGAACGCAGGAGGCTTTCCTGGATGCCAGTCTGTTGTGGATGCTGTGGCACCCACCTCCATGATGTATAGGGTGATGGATGCTTGGGAGCTGGTGGTTGATCCCAGGTTCACCAGAAATTCCTCTGTGACTGAGAATGGTTCTACTGCTGCAGGCCCTCCACCAGTGACAGTACGGATCCTGGCCATAGCAATGGCCCTTTGCCATGCTGCATTTACCTTGTCTGTGACTCTGTGGCTAACCTGCTTGTAGCTTCTGTCCTGTAGCCCTACGTGGTTGGCTGCTGTGATGAGGTCAGACCACAGTGCTGCACATTGCTCATGATTCTGGCAAGTCCAGGACAGCAGACTTTCATGATGCAGTCTGAGGCCATCCAGGATAACATCATTTTCCGCAGCTGAAAATGGCGGGTGCCTCCATCCATACATCCTTTCTGAAAGATAAGAATAGGGAACACATCACAGGACCACATACATTGTTCTCCACTATGTACAGACCCTGGACATCCAAATTGGCCTGAACTATCCACTGCTATCTCCCACATCATATTCCACCTTCTATCAACATAGTATGTATGTGGCTATCAGCAACATAGCAGTAATACCAGTTATGCCCCTGTGTGCTGTGACTGAGTGTGCTGTATGTCTCCACTCCCATTAATGCCATTACTGTGGTATGTCCCCTATGGGCAAAGACCCAGTACCATATCAGACAGCCACTGTTTGCCAAAGAGGTGTGTGTTATTACGAGTATATAGGGACAGTCCAGCAACATCAGTGTGCCACAATGACAGACACCAATGCAAATGTGGTGTAGGGTATCTTCCCTGTAGGTGTCCTACTTCTCCAGTAACAGATGTTTGAAGAATGTGTACATGTGCCTGATATATGTGGTCCCTTTGCCAGAAACATGTTGATGTCTGGCAAATGGTTGGACAATAATTGATGGTTGTTCTTGGAATGTGGAGAATCTGGATGTTACATGTCAGAACTCACAGAAAACAGTTATGCTACTGTAATATATGTTACTGTATTCATACCCTTACTTTGTATGATCAATATATAAACTCTGCTGCTGAGGTTGGAGCTGTGTCCCCCCACTAATACTGGCTATGACCTGCAGTCCTGCTGTATGGGGTTGCCAGGTATGGTACACATAGCCGTCAAGCGATGAGATATGAATGGCATCAGGGGCAGTTAGGGACACCAGTAAATTGTCTAAACTATTCCAGTGTGACATTCAAAGACTGAGAGGAGTTGAATTACAGTACATCATGTGATATGCCAGCTGTGTCCACCATTACTTACTCCCACTATGTCTAACCCACAATCCAGTAGCATTTGTACAGGACCTGACCATTGTAGTAGGAAGTGAGAGGGCCACAGCTGTGATCTAAGTTACAGCAGGCAGAGTTGAAAGGCATGCCTGTTGCTGTTGGACAACAGACTATCAGCAACATGTCATTCCTAGAGATGTACTAGAGGCCTACTGTTGTAATCCCTATTCCCCATAACTGCATCCTCCCATCTGCGTCCCATTATATGGGGACTTGTATTGCATACATGGTAGAGTGCTGTAATTTGTTTGTGCAGAAATCCTGCAGAAAAATGTTTCTGAAATTGCAGTCTGTCTTGGTAAAGCAAGTTACAGACCTGTTTGCCAGAGGCAGCTGCTTGCCTTTTGTAGGTAATGCTCAATAACAGGTGATTGCCTGTGCACCAATCCATGACTCAGACTTGCTAACTGCATCCAGAACAGCTGGGTTGCACTTTCATTAGCCAATGACATGGCACAACAGTGCACTATTTAAGGCATTCATGTAGGTCTTGGCCCGTTTCCTAGACTTTGAGATGGAAATACTGCAGTGTGGAGACTACAGCATTGCAGAGGGTAGGTATAAATACTGTCCACTGTTGGGATTTATGTAGTGTCCACAGTTTTGCATGCTATGTTTGGGCATTGTCAAATGACTTTCTGATTATGTGGCAGTCCAGTGTTAAACAATGTGGGTTGATGTCAGTAAGGGGAAAGACATATGTGAGTGTCATACGTCAGACACATAAGAATATGCATACTGCTACAGTAACTGCTTGTCTATCAGCTGTGTATGTTTGTAGGGGCAGTTTGGATCCCTTGTTCTAGGGGGTTGTCAGGTATGGTAGGTCTGTAGCAGGTAGCTGAACATACTGACACAAATGTTGCAGGCTGCAGCTGCTGCTTTTTTCCAGGACTCATACTGGGAATTGTGGACACATTGGAGGACAGCAAGCCATATGTGTCACTGAGGGAGCAGTGTCAGCTCTGTCATTACAGCAGAGCCAGGGTGGGGGTACTCATAACAGTCCAGGTGAGGCATGTGCTTAAGGTACATATGCTATGTAACAGTGCCAATCAGAGTGTGGTAGGTGACATATAGGTAGCCTATACATATTTGTACAGTGTGTCCCTACTTACAGGCATTTTATGTGCTAACATGGGTAGCAGTGAATGCAGCAGCAGCAACCTGTTTTGGTTAAAATTGCAGGACTCATTCATTATTTGTTGTATTCACAAGCATGTAATAAGTACAACATACTGGATTTGAACCTAGGACTGGGGTGCCAAAATGTACAGCATGCTAGCAGTTTAGCAGAGTGAGCTACTGAGTCAATTCTGCAGCAAGTGTATTTGCAAGATATATGTGCATGCATACAGGATTTGCATTAGCATGTGTGTTCAGATGGTATGACGTGTGACATAACTGTCTGTCATGATTTTCTAACCTCAATCTGCACTGACTTGTCAGTACTTTAGTGCACAGAAAAGGTTTTGTGAAAACTGTGCCAAAAGTAAGTGGTACATCTGTGGACATTCTGCAACAGTCTGTGCAGTTGACAGCTATACCTGCTATCCCAGGCCTCACGTACATCCATCATTATTTATTTGTCTGTGTACTGGTTTGGTGTCTGCATCAGAGTCCCAAGTACACTGCCAATTTTCCCATTATATGTACATGCAGTGTGTCATTGGCAATCAGGATATGTTTAAGGAAACACATGCATTTTCTTAAGAGTTGAGTGGCCTAATAGGCTAATGCACTATGCTGTAGTTGACAGTGGCCTGGGTTCAAGATTTGGCAGGGGATGGTTATTTTGCAGATGTGCCTAACAAGGTCAGAAACACAGAAGGTGATTAAAGCATTTTCAAGCAGTTTTACACAGGTTTGTAGGGTGCACTGGGTTGCTTAGCTCCACTTAAACCTGTGCTAAGTATAAAAAATGAAATGAAAAAGGGGTAATAGGAAAGTGGTGAAATGGGAGCAAGCAGGGGGAAAGCATACTGAAACGCAAGTATGGATGTGCAGGAAGGGTGTAGGAAAGGACAATAGCTCTCCATTTCTTGTACAGCAATAGCTGTGCGGGTTGTAGAGAATTTTGAATTTAGAGCCTCTGAGGTCAACATAATTGTTGATTATTTTATGTAATAATTGTGTCCAGTGGACATGGGTGGGAAATGGGAGCTATAATGTTGGGTAAGGGATAAAGGTTCATGTGGGGAGGTAAGTTGGGTAGGAGAGGATGCATTTGCAGACAGACAAGACAAACAAGACAGCATACATGGGTGGTGTGTGACACATGAGGGGGGTAAACACCTTGGATGGGGAGGGTGCTATGGAATTAGAGAGCCATGTGCCACCAGAAGGCAGCAGTGAGACTGAGCTCCTACATTGCCCCAAAGGTGGCTGTGCTGGAGGCTAGGCCCCTGGGCCACCTTCCCCTTTCCGGTTGGCCAGTCTGCCCTCAATCCAGTGCAGGCAATTCTCATAGCCATGATGCATGATCCTGTGCACCATCACCAGTAGCTTTTCCTGGGTGACAACCCCCCCTCCACCCCCACTTCCGGGGGGGGGGGTGGGCCCCATCCCCTGAGGTGGTTCCACCCATAGGTGGAGCAGGTCTAGTAGAGGGGGGCACCACCGACTTGGGTCCCAGACATGCTGGGACCCGGTGCCATGGTCGGCTGAGGTAGGGTAGGCGGGTCGCCAGGAACCAGCCTACCCAGTCGAGCTATGATGTTGAGGTATTTCAAAGTGTATAGGTTAGTAATGAACAAAAAATTTAGTTAGTTATAACAGCATGCCAGAACATTGCAAATAACCTGGTAACATAACATTGCATAGTATATGGAACACAAGTGAGATAACAGTCAATGTAGTAACAGTATGCTGTAACAGTTACAGCATAAGGCCAACAACATAGGTAATTCAACAAGGTATATTAGTATGCAACCATTGTAATACATAACAATAATAAAAAGCACAAGGCCCAACATGACATTCTGAGAAGAACATATGTTAATAGTAAACCATAACAAATGTATAACAATAATAAATTATGATGCAGAAAAGGGGTGGGGGGGATACAGTCCATCAATACCAGTATAGGCTATATTGTTTGCAACAGTACTCATATACTCTACAGGTCTGCCCTTCCTTTATGTATACATGTGCCCTATAGCTTCTATAGCATGGACATACCTCTCAAGCTATCCACATGAGACAGTATGGGCCAAGCTGTAACATCTACAGGTATACAACTACAGAGGAATATCACATTCCAGTGGGACAGATATGACTACCAAGGTGTACTGTGGACTGATGCAGTGTGACTGTGCTATTGAGATAAGTCATGTCCATGATAGATCTGTGACAGAAGGATTAGGCAACAGTGATCACAGTCTGTGACAGCATGACACTTAAGATGCATGTATCGTGCACAGTACAGAGAGGTTATGACTATCATGCCTTGGCAAGCATGGGGTTAGAGTATCAGCAGGCATTCACAGACACACCAGGCATACAGCATTACCAAGATTACACATTTTGTTTATTGTATTAACTTTCATTAATATTGTGCTTGTTGCCCTTATTTTCTGAGGTCTTATCACATTGCTGAGCAATGCTGTTAACACTATTATATCTGAACACACAAATTATTCACACATTCTAAGGGCTACTGCAGCCATTTATTTAACTGTAATTCCTGTGGAGAATAAAAATAATAACCAGCAGAACTACCATGACTGTAGACAAGCACTATATTAAAACACGGATAAGCACTTTCGCATTAACAAATGCTTCTTCAGGTCCATATAAAAAACAAATTAGTAACACACTTTTAAAATAGTCACTACACCAGTCACAAAACAAATTAAATCTGCAACCAATGATGTTAAAGGTTCAGTTTCCTACCTTTCAAGGCTGGTTTTAAACAGACGCTAACACTGATACCTGGATACTTAGCCTGCAGCCTAAGTATCCATTTTAATTCCAGGTTCTCAATGTGGTTGTTTAAATCACCACCTCTAGGGTTGGCCCTCACACATTGTAAAACTCTAAAAGAGAACTTTTGTCCATGATTCGTATTAACATGCTTGGCCAAAACATTTCCTATATCATTAACTTTAATGTCATGCCTTAAAATTCTGTCTTTCAACTTTCTCACAGTTTTTCCCACATAAAAACTGGTGCAAACATCACATGTAGCTAAATAAACAATGTGGGGTGTTTGACAGTCAGCATAAAACCTGGGTTTAAAAATAAATTGAAACAAAGGATGTTTAAAAATCTGTTGTTTTGTAATGACTGTGCATGCTTTACACCTTAAACAGGGAAAAGTACCTACTTTCTGTGAAATTTTCTTTTGTAATGGTGACTTCAAATTACAAAGCAGGTCTTTAAGGTTTTTTGAATTCTTAAAGCCAATTTTTTGCTTCCAACCTATAATCTCTGCTGTCTTGGAGTCTACAGTTAATAACTGCCAGTTCTTGCTTGTAATATCACATACAGACTTGACATCATTAGTGAATTTGGTCATGAATTTCAAACAATGGTATAAAGAGGTCTTTCTCTCTCGTCCATTGGTTATGCATCTATGACCATTAGAATAATATAGTTTAGCTGTGGTGGACCTAGTATTCAAGACCTCATTACTAATACTATTTGTCTCCTACTGTAATCTCTGGCCAAAAATTGTTCAGTGAGTAAGTTCCATGTTCTTATTACAGTCATCTTCTGCAGTACACAATCTAGATATTCTAGTAAGTTGACCCTTGATAACGTCCGAAAACACATGCCTAGGGTGCATACTGTTATGCATTAGAATACTGTTCTTCCAGCATGTCTTCCTGTATAAAGTAGAATTAATCTTATCAAAAACATCCTTGTACAACTGAACATCTAAAAATCAATATTAAACTTAGAAGCTGTGAAAGTAAAACTTAAAAAGTCAGTGGTAGTGTCTGCAAATGATATAAACTGCTTTAACTCTATTTCATCACCAGCCCATGAAACAAAAATGTCGTCCACAAAACAATGGTAAAATTTAATATGTTTGGAGTATAAATTATAAGAGAGAACACATTTCTTCTCCCCAGTAATACATTACAAGGTTGGCATATGAATTTGCACAGTGTGCCCATCACGACACCCCATTTCTGTAAATAAATATCATTGCAGAAAATAAAAGCATTGGTTTGTCAATATTAATTCCAATAAGGTACACACAAGCATGATAATATCATTGCTGTATTCACTTTTAGTACATAATACCTCCCTTACAGCCTGTACCCCAAAGCCATCAGGTATACTAGTAAAAAGGTTCTTGACATCGTGTCACCAGAAACCAACCAGATGCCTCATTGGTAGTGGTTATAAAATGATATAAATCTACCAAAAAATGGTTAGTGCCTTTTAACACCTGCATTAGGGAACACAAAACTTTTTAAAATTTTTCCTCTACAAAAATAGAGAAAGGCTCCATTTCCCATCCAGCCCCAGCCACGGTAGGGCATAACGGTGGATGTAAGGGGTCTTTATGTATCTTAGGTAACCCTTTTATTATTGGTAGTAAAGATTGTTCCACATACAAAAATTGGTAAAGTTGTTCATCGATGACTTTGCACATTAATAGATCATACTACATATCATGTACGTGTTTCACCAAGTTAGTAACATCTCTCATATCAATTTTTTCATATGTTTTATCTACAATAAGGCAGTCATTCATAGAATTACAATAATCACTAGTATTCATCACAGTCAAGATACCTCCCTTGTCAGGTGGTCTAATGCAAATTTCATGATTATTCATTAAAGATCTCAAGGCTTTCCATTCAAAAACACTCACATTGTGAAAATTCTTCTTGTGTGGAACATTTAAGGCATGTATAATATCATTTTCACATACCTTTACGAAAGTGCTGACATATGATTATACTTGTGGATTAAATAAACTAGGCCTCTTGAAAGAAATCCATCCTTATATTGCTGGTCACCAGACATTAGCATGAGTGTTAAATTCCATGTAAGCAAGTGTCAATTCAGCAGCACGTCATTCACATTTGATGAAGCTGCTGGAATAAATGTCAAGCCCTTATTCAAAAGGATAATTTCAGTAGCATTTAAACTGTAATTAGACAGATTAACAACAAGATTGTTCATCTGCAAATTTTTCTGTTCATTTGTTGCTGTTCCATTGGGAGCTTCCTCTTCAGGCACCCTCTGCTGGTTGAATGTGTTAGTGTCCTTGATCTCAGTCTCACTGGAAGAGGAAAATCCATATGGGCCAACAGGTTTTTTGGTCTGGCTCCTATTCTCTCGTACCTCAAGCCTTCTTGGTTCAAAAGAGGTGTTAGAACAACTTTTTGTGGATTTCTGTCTCGAGGCAGATGATTGAAAGACACCATCATCACTGATTTCAACAGTATTATTCTCTATCTTTAGGGAGGGGATAAAATCAGAAGGGGGCATATCCGGTTTCAAACTTGCATTATTAAACTGCTTTGGCCATATAAAAACATTCCCTGTTTTGAAATCCTTATGGTCACACTGCAACTTTTTTAATTTGGTTTGTTGTAATTTTAACTCATAGATGGCCACATTGTTAAAAACCATGTCCAAAGCTTGCATATATCTCTCACTCTTAAAGTGACTCAGTAGCATATACACTTTACATAATAGTTCATCCTCTGTTGGTTTAAAATATTCCAGAATTAAATGGATGTAACTAAAACTCAAATCAAGATTATGTTGCTGCCATTTTTTAAGTAATTGAGGATGAGACATACCAAATGCAGGCATGTATAATATGCGCATACCTCTAGGAACAATTTTGAAGTGTAAGCACGCCTCCATGTGAAGTCGCTGCCATTGCAGCCTTTTAAGATGTAATGTAACAGTAATTCCTGTGGGGAGAACATCTGTTAATAATACATAAGTAATTCAATTATATTTACTAGTACTTGTTACTGGACTTGAACCCTGGTCTATGTGTGGCAATATATATATATAATCAGATGTAGTGTTTATCAAACTGAGCTACTGAGCCAGTGCTGCATATTGATTGACTGATATTTGCCTAGGGCTCACCTTCTAACAAAATATGACCTGGTAATAGAAGTAGATTGCTATACAAGAGTTTACTAACAGTTGAATACACATGCACGAGATTCATGCATGACAGAGCTAGTAGGTGAACTGTACATTAATACATAGAATGCAGGTGTAAACAATATACCCCTAGTGGGTGGAAATATCTGTGATGTGTACAACCATATCAGAGTGCTGGATTGGCTACTTGACCCATAAACAGTTGCAGATGATATATTTGCAGTCTACAGCTATTACAGTTTCATACTTGCCTGCAGTACTGCATCTCAGAGCAGCAATGCATATAGCTGAAATGCAATGGTTAATGCAAGATAATCCTGATATGACTTTGGGGCGGGCGTTCCTATTATTTCTTCAGATCTTAGTGCAGAATAAATATCGCACTGCATTATATCTTGTAGTACAGCTCCAGATCTACAGTTTAACAGAACACTCTTTATTAGCTCACCTTCAGTCACTTAGAGGTATTCTTTGTGTTTCTAGTTCACAGCAGATATAATACTCGATTCCATTAACAACAACCCGAAATACGCACATATTGCAAACCACAGCTTTATTAGGGGTGATTTCATGCAGTGATTGGTATATTTTCCAGTCTTTATTGCAGACCAGTTCATGTAATGCAGGTGTTGCAATACAGCTGTAATTCCACAATTAATACAGTAGAAACTTTATTTCCTTAACGTTCTCAGGTTTCATGATTTCATCTTTATTGAACTATACCTGGCATTACTCACTTATTGCAGTCCAGCTCTATGACCACATTCATTGTAGTACAATCAAAATTGTATAAACCTAATGGCAGTTAATACACTAATCCTTCTTGCTTATATGACTATAGATTGCAAAATACATCTGTACTCAACACACTCATGATGTAACCTGGCCAGGCACCATGCATGGGCCTCTATGTTGCGAGCCCTCTCCTCTGCAGCTGTAGGGAGAGAAGCAGATCATTATGTGTACCTGTCTATCATACATTCAGATTAGGTATTGGTAAAACAATGCAAGCAGTACTTACAAACTTGTGGGGCATTCCCATCTTGAGTATCCTGGACCCAGGTGTCCAGAAGTCACATCTTCCATCGCTTCAGATTGTCAAAATGATGTCAAACCTGCTCACCTGTGTGGGGGATACCTGTAGCACTGGAGAGATTGTATGCCAGCAGGTCCCAGGCTTTTGACTTGTACTCTGATCCTTGGTACTGGACCTGCAGCAGCTGGACATCATGGTATTTTACAAAGAGTCCAACCATGACTCTGGACTCCAGAATGCCCCAGCTTTACACCCAGAAGCATGCACCCTCTCCAACACCTGCCAAAGCTCTTGCCAGGTTCAAACTCCAACTGATTCTGCTGTATTCCCACCTGCCTCACTTAAATAAGCCTGTTTTCCTGCTCCTTACTGCCATTGGGCAATTTTCACATATGCCGCTCGGCACTTAGCATTGCACAAACCCACTGAGCTGGACTGAGCAATGCTTAAACAGGCATTGCTGAGCAGTGCTTTGCACTGCTTAGCAATGTGCAAAGCAGCTAAGCACTGCTAAAGCATTCCTTGTTTAAGCAGTGCTTGTCAAGCACTCATACTGTGCATTTGTCACATAAATGCTTAACATGTCTGTGCATACATACAATATTCAATCAAGGGTTTAAACATACTTCTTATAATGTGTATTTGCAACATAAATGATTAATAACCTGTCTGTTATTCATACAAAATTCAGTTAAGGTTTAATAGTACTGTTATTCATACAACATTCAATTAAGGTTTAATAGTACTTCTCATAAATGTGTATTTGCAAAATAAATTTAATAACCTGTCTGTGTAATCATACAAAATGTAATCGGGATTTAACATAATTCTCATAATGTGTATTTACAAAATAACCTGTCTCATTACTTGAACCGCGCACCTTCTGGACATAAGGCTGCCACTCTAACCATTTTGCTATGTGGCCATGTGGAATGTTGCTATACTTTTACATATATCTCTCCACTATGTTTAAGCACTGCTGAACAACACTGCATGCCTCACAAACCCACTGGGCTATGCTTAAACTTGACATTTGCATTCATAATTAAATGTATCTGGTTTCTGTTTTTGGATGTCTGGCACATGCCCATTGCTGTGTGCAGTCCCATGCCGAGCAAACACACACACACACACACACACACATACACACACACACACACACACACACACACACACACACACACACACACACACACACACACAAAATAAATAAATAAATAAATAAATAAATAAACATTTTATTACATATGCATACATTGATATCCGGCACTTTGACATGGTATTTTACAAAGAGTCCAACCATGACTCTGGACTCCAGAATGCCCCACCTTTACACTCGGAAACATGCACCCTCTCCAACACCTGCCAAAGCTCTTGCCAGGTTCAAACTCCAACTGATTCTGCTGTATTCCCACCTGTTGCACTTAAATAAGCCTGTTTTCCTGCTCCTTACTGCCATTGGGCAATTTTCAAATATGCTGCTCAGCACTTAGTATTGCACAAACTCGCTGAGCTGGACTGAGCAATGCTTAAACAGGCATTGCTGAGCAGTGCTTTGCACTGCTTAGCAATGTGCAAACCAGCTAAGCACTGCTAAAGCATTCCTTGTTTAAGCAGTGCTTGTCAAGCACTCATACTGTGCATTTGTCACATAAATGCTTAACATGTCTGTGCATACATACAATATTCAATCAAGGGTTTAAACATACTTATCTTAATGTGTATTTGCAACATAAATGATTAATAACCTGTCTGTTATTCATACAAAATTCAGTTAAGGTTTAATAGTACTGTTATTCATACAACATTCAATTAAGGTTTAATAGTACTTCTCATAAATGCGTATTTGCAAAATAAATTTAATAACCAGTCTGTGTAATCATACAAAATGTAATCGGGTTTTAACATAATTCTCATAATGTGTATTTACAAAATAACCTGTCTCATTATTTGAACCCTGCACCTTCTGGAAATAAGGCTGCCACTCTAGCCATTTTGCTATGTGGCCATGTGGAATGCTGCTATACTTTTACATATATCTCTCCACTATGTTTAAGCACCGCTGAGCACCACTGCATGCCTCGCAAACATACTGGGCTATGCTTAAACTTGACATTTGCATTCATAATTAAATGTATCTGGTTTCTATTTTTGAATGTCTGGCACATGCCCATTGCTGTGTGCAGTCCCATGCTGAGCAAACACACACACACACACACACACACACACACACACACACACACACACACACACACACACACACACACACATACACAAAAATAAATAAATAAATAAACTTTTTATTACATATGCATACATTGATATTTGTCACTTTGACAGTGCAGGGAGTGTGTCACTCATCTCCGGACATAGCAACACACTCCATACACTGATTCAATAACCATGTTACACGGGTGTCCCTCAGTGATGCACCTTCATTAATATGCATGACATGCATACGCATACATGGCCACGGTATGTTCCATGTAGCCTTTACACTATGCCTACACTGATTTTATTAAATTCCCAGGCTTAATAAAATACATTCAATTGATAAAAGTGATGGAGATTGTGACTAAATGGAGATGATTACATGGGTGCTGGAAGGTAAAGAATGTGTAAGTCACATATACCAGACACATTCATTTATTTAATTTATTTATTTATTTACAGTTTGTTTCCCAGGATAGTCCATTGGGCTGAAAGAGCCCATTTTCAATGGAGTCCCAGGGAGAAAAGCTCCAAAAAGGTTAAACAAATTAAATAAAGCAACAATACAACAAACCAACACAACATTTGTAGTATACATAGTAATAGAAGATATATTAACTTCAGATTTAAGAGAGAAAACAATATATAAATGCTTTTACAGAGAAAGTAGAGTATGTACATATATTTATATGGTCTACAATAGTGATTTCTGGCTTAAAATTCACAAAAGGAGTGATAGTGAATGAAGGATGGAATAGAGCAATTAATAAGAGGAATGTGGGTGTAATGTAATAGAAGGAAGTCAGGAGGAATGGTATAGGAGGATAGGAGGAATGTGGGTGTAATGTAATAGAAGGAAGTCAGGAGGAATGGTGTAGGAGGATAGGAGGAATGTGGGTGTGATGTAATAGAAGGAAGTCAGGAGGAATGGTGTAGGAGGATAGGAGAAATGTGGGTGTGATGTAATAGAAGGAAGTCAGGAGAAATGGTGTAGGAGGATAGGAGGAATGTGGGTGTAATGTAATAGAAGGAAGTCAGGTGGAATGGTGTAGGAGGATAGGAGGAATGTGGGTGTAATGTAATATAAGGAAGTCAGGGGGAATGGTGTAGGAGGATAGGAGGAATGTGGGTGTGATGTAATAGAAAGAAGTCAGGAGGAATGGTGTAGGAGGAGATTAGGTTGGAGGGTATACAGTGAAGAGATGAGATATAAGAATTAGAGAAGAGGGGCAGGTGGGGTGTGTGGAAGTAGTGGATAAGAGTTAGGATATGAGAAATAGAGAAGAGAGGTAGATAGGCCACAGACAACTAGAGGAGAGTCTGGAGGGATGAGAGTGCTGGATATCAATGTATGCATATGTAATAACAAGTTTATTTATTTATTTAGCTGTGTACCTTCAATTACTTTTAAGTGCTGGGAAGTAACTGGGTGATGGGCTACTACAAACAGTAGGGATGCTGTGCCCCTTTTATGAATGCAGAAATGGTCAGTCTGTTGTGGCATTGACAAAAGTATGTTAGCTTCATTCTGGCTGGACATAAGTCCTTAAAGTGGAGCAACACTGCATAAGGGATATGTGTATGTATGGGGGGGGGGTGTAATCTAGATTTCAGAGTCCAAAAAATATTATTCCTAATGCCAAATCAGACTTTTCCTTAACTGGTAAAAACTACATCCTGAACAATTAGCTAGAGTGTTGTTTATATGAAAGTAGAATAAATTGTACTATTTTATTAAGGTGAGATTGAGGAGAGTGTGTGTGCAACACTTTTGGAGACAGATAATTGTTTGCTTTTAAGCAAAGGGATAAAAACTCATCTGTCAGCTATAGTATAGCTAAAGTTGGAGTTATTTCTGTACTTAGGTAAATTGGCATTCAATCTGCAAAGGTGTCTGGACAAGCAAGATAAAAGGCATTTAGAGTAATCGATAGTTTGCAGAGGTGTGCTTTCAGACACAAATATGCCCATCAAAAACAGTAATATTTTTTAGTTTGCTGAAATCGCAAACTGTGTCACATTAGCTTTATCCATAATAATGGTAACCCTTCTGTGTAACAACAACTGATGCAACCCATCAAGTCTTTTGAGATTCTACTGAATATGATCATCAGCGATTCAGGGAGAGAAGATAACTAGATCATCTCCATAGAACTGTTAGTTTTAGATGGTCCAAGGTAGTCTGAGTAAAAAAGATAACGATCCAGAAGTAGGAACCTTACAATCCTCAGGGGCTGACCAAGGTGTTACATAGTTAACAGACTTCAGATGAATGACTTTTTGGAAAAGGCAACTATGCACCATTTGACAGGGGCAATGAAAATTACATTGCTCAAGGCTTATATCAGCAGATAATGGTTGTCTTATCTGAAGGCTCGGCTTGGGTCTTTAAAGACTACTCGACAGAATTTATCATGGCTTAAAGTATATCATCAAAGAAGAGTCAAATGGTCATCATTGCACTATGCTTAGCCGTAAACTCATGTTCTTTACACTGTAACATCACATATATGACAAGAAGATCAGGAATCTTCTATTATACCACTTTCTTCTTACTTTCTGTCTTAGGAATAGCTATAAGTGAAAAGATAATTCTGTAATTAGACTAGAAGAAGACGTTAGATTTTATGGGTTTTATGACAAAAAAACTCCTTTGATATGTGAGTCATGATTCCTTGGGTGAGACACACATTAAATATGTGCTAAGGAAGGTTGACAATTAAGGAAACATTTAATATAAGGAACTAATGAGGTAATGGGTCAACAGCATGACTTACAGTGTCAGGTAAGTGTATTCTAGAAGTCTGGAATCTTACTTGTAAAGCATTAAAAGTGAGAAGGAAGGCTGGCTACTTTTTCCTAATGAATCAATGCTGTGAATAAAGTAAGGGCAACAGAAAAGGACTGATAGGGAAAGTAATTTCACCAAGGAATTTCGAGCTCCATTGAACGGCAGCTATACCTGAAATAGAGATCTCATATTTCATTCTGCCAAGGAGATTGTTATTTAAGGTCAGCAAACCAGGAAAAAGTTTTAGTCTCTGAGAGGTATAGCTGTTGTGTGACTATTTTGGAATTCTTCATATGAAGTTTACACACTTGCATTGTTTCTATTCTTTTGCTCTTTTACTGCAGTTTGTTTTACTTTAAATGGCTTTGTTTTAATTTTTTTTAGTTTGAATTCTTTTTGGCAGTTTGAAAGTAACTGGTTTGGACCAGATAGTAAATATTCTTTTGTCATTCTCTGACGGTAAAAAGAGGAAGTCTAGATGATTTGTTAGGTGAGCTAGGAACTTAAGTTAAGGTAAGCATATCAGGAAAAGGTTTTAATCTTTGAAAGCTTCCACTGATATGTGACTGCTGAAGCTGGAATTCTTAATTTGTGGTTTGCACACATGCATTGTTTCTATTCTTTTTCTCTTTTATAGCCTTTCATTTACTTCAGATTTGTTTTATTTTAAGTTTATTTTACTTTAAATTTGTAAGTTTTAAAAGTTATTGATTTGGACCAGTTAGGAAAGATTAATTTTACATTCCCTGACTGAAAAGGGCTTAAGTCTAGCTGAAGTGTGGGAGGAGCTGAGAAGAAGCATTAATTATTTAAGGTAAGCAGAACAGGAAAAGGTTTTAATGTTTGGTATCTTTCATTGACCTGTTATTGCTGCTGTTGTTTGACTATTTTTCCTGTCCACACAGCCTGACTGTGTTGTGCTATTAAGCTCAGTGTTCTTAAGTATCTAACTGTCTGTACTTTTGATGATCATATTTTCAATCAGCCTCATCGCATTGGCTCATATTAGTGAGCAACAGAAGTTGAAATCAGAAGGCCTTCCCCTTAGACTGTTAAATCTTCAATTACCATCTCTTTCACAGGGGCGGCTCGTGCTATATGACTGCAGGACTACAGCCCTCCCACCTAGAAAACAAATAAAAATAAAATTGAGAAACACAAAAAACAAACACCGTAATTCCTGGAAGTCTGTGCATGCTCTAGATACACGGAAACACTCTTAGACTGCTTTCTCAGCAGTCTAGATAGGGGGAAAGGCATCTCAGCCCCAAGATGTCTAGCAGTCTGTGCGGTGGTGACGTCACAGAATGGAGGCACTCAAGACTGCAGTAGCAGCAGGCTGGACCAATCAAGATGCAGGTAACAAGGTGCTTTGGACCAATCGTGAGGATTTGGACTGTTCGGATGTGCACTGGACCAATCACGAGGAATAGGGTTGCTCAGTGGCAAAGCGACTGTTTGCATATCATCAGCAGCAAGATGAGCAGTTATCTAGGCAAATATCATCGTCAGCAAGGGAAGCAGTGGTGTGTGTGTGTGTGTGTGCGTGTGTGTGTGTGTAAAATACCCCAGTTGCTATATACTGGTGGCTAGAGCAAACTCATGGGGGTGTGGTAGGGAATACCTAAGGCTTGAACCCTGTACCTTGTATGCAGGTCGTAAGGGCCTGAATTTCCTATCCACCACCATTTGTAAAAATAATTTGCAGATTTTTGCCTCATATTTAATCTGTTCTGTTCCTCATAATATCTGTGGTTTCTAAATGTGTAAATGCCTAGATATTTGATGGTGCAGTGGTAGCATTGTTGCTTCACAGCTACAGGTTCTCAGGTTTGATTCTGGGCTGGGGTGCCTTCTGTGTGGGGTCTGCATCTTCTCCCTGTGTTTGTGTGTGTTTGCTTTTGTGTCCTCCCATGTTACAAAGACATGTGTCTGCATTATTTCTTCCTGGGCCTCTGCTGAAAATTGTTTTTTTGTTCCAAGTCAGACTGTCCTGGTTAACAAATGTTAAATAAGTAAAATTGACAGGCATTTGAATTTCAGACTTCATATTCTTCAGAAAATACATAGTAACACAAAACCTTTTATTCTAGCAATTTTTTAAGTTTATAAGATGAAAATTTGAAATTTGTCCCTATTTTTGGGACTATATCCCCCCATTATTGGCTTCATCCAGGTTTTTGTGCTAACATTGACAGCTATGGCAAGAACTGAATTCACTGAATATGTTTGATGGCTGTATTCCCTCATTACTGGGTTTGTCCATTTGTTTTGTGCTAAGAGGTTGACAGCTAAGATGAGAACTGAATTCACTAAATGATAGCCATTTAAGTTTCAGTCTTCCTCTCTTTCACAAAGCAGCTGATTTGGCGTAGTGGTATGTTGCTCTGACTGTTTTGCACAGGGACCTTGGCAGTAAAATGTATGGTGGCAACACAGCATTTTATTCTAGCAACTTTCCAAAATTATACAAGCAATGTTAATGTGTCCCAGATTTTTGGGCTTTGACCCCCCCCAATACATTTTGGCTTTTTCCAGATTTCTTGTGCTGCGAAGTTGAGATGCAGTTAAGTATTGAGTAGATTTTAGAAAGAGCTGATTGCTGCAGGGGAAGAGAAGTTAAGTGCTGCTTATGCTGAGTCTATTTGCATTGTTAATAGCACAACAGGTTGTATACTTGCGTTTGATGCAGAAGGCTGTGGGTTCTACTACCACAGGGGGTGGATGCTGCCATACTGAGAATATCCTCTTTGGGGAAGATACTAACTATGAACCTGTTATCAGTTTGCCATCCATTTCCTATTGCAATATTACTAGCTTATTTTCTTTTAATGTAATATAGGCAATTTATTCCTCAGGGGCAACAGCCACTTTACTTTTCGATGAAACCATGAAATATAAAGGTGTCTGCTAGCAGCAACCTCTTAATTAGTTACAGATTTCTTTAATGTGGAATTATTTAGATGACTTTTACTTCTCCAGAGATTGTGCATATTTACTGATAATGGTGGACTGTAGAAGTTTGAGTAGACTTTTATGATGGAAATATTCTGAACTGGGCAGTTTTGTCATTATTGGTGCATTCATTTTGTTTCATTGTTTACTGGAAAAATGTTCTGAATTGGGCAGTTTTGTCATTATTGGTGCATGCGTTTTGTTTCATTGTTTACTGGAAAAATGTTCAAAACAATAAATTTAAAATGCCCTCTAACAAGTGTACTGTATTGTACAAGGAATATAATTTAGTACAATCAGGAAGGTGTATCAAAGAGCACATGTATGTTTCATGTGCAAGGGGCCTATGATTTGAAAACAGCCCAAAGTTAATCTTTATCTGCCACTGGCAAAATGTATTTTCTTTGAATGTGGGTTTCAATGCTGTTTCAATTAATGTGAGTTTCAAGGGCAGAGAAGTTTTAATGCTAAGTCTGTTTTCATTGTGAGACTGCATTGCTTTGTTTAGCATATGTCTTAGTGTTTGTGCTGTAAGATGCAAAATAAAACTTTCAAATTAAGTCCAAATCATCATAGAAGTAAAGCAGTATGCACATTAGTGTTTATGGAACATGGAGTGAAATAGCCAAGTAATGGATCATTGGAATGGCTGCAGGGGGAGGCTCCATTCGACCATGATTTTGTGAGGGGGAAGGGTGGCAAACTCAAAGACATCCCCAGCTAAACTATACCTCCCAACTGTTCAGATATTCACAGCATGAATAGATTTTTGCTTCTTATTTTTGGTTTGTTCCTCATAAAATTTGTGGTTTTCTGGCAAATCATTTAGGAATTAAGTCACCAAATAATGACACACTGAGTTTCAGACTTAATAACCTTCAAAAAATGCATGTTAAAGTAAGACCTGTTATTCTATCAGCTGTCTCAGTATATACAAGAGCAATTTTTAGTACTGTTTATATGTTCCCCCAATATATTTGGCCTTGTCCAGATTTATTGCATTAACAGGTTGAAAGGTACATGCAAATTAATCACTTTATAGAATTAGGTATAGCCAAACCTCTCAACTATCCCTGATTTTGGCTCAAAATGCTGCTCTTCCCCTAATTCTCCCTCCGCGAAATAGCAATTTTGGAAGAAAACATGGAGGGTTTACAATTAAGAAATAACTGTAATAATCAGCATTACAGATTACTTTTATTTCAGAAATGCATGTAGATTTTTTTATTTTGTCAGCTGCTCAAGTTAGCAGTACTAATATTAAAAAAGTGCCCCTTCTTTGACAAATTCCCAGCTGTATTGTGAGGCTATTTTATATTTTTGCATCACATTTTTGGTCCATTTTTCATAAAATTTTGTTTTTTTTGGCAAATTAGTGGCAAATCATTAAAGACTGAAGTTAGAAAATAATGACAGACATTTGAGTTTCAGATTTCATACCCTTCAGACAATTCATACTAATGCAAGAACTACTATTCTATTATCTTTTTAAATTTATAAGAGCAATATTTAAAAATTGTCCTTATTTTTGGGCCTTTGTCCCACTTCTATGTATGGTTTTGTCCATATTTCTTGCTCTGAGGTTGAGAGGTATGACAGATGTGTCAGGGCCATCACAGTCAGCCAGAGACATTTCAAATTGTGACATACTTGTTGCAAACCACTCCCCCATGTAGTGACTCTGGATGTGTCCAAGCAAGGCAAGGAGCAGTTATGCAGTGTAAATGTGCAGAGTATCCACCCATCCAAGGTAGACACAAGTACTACAGTGGCTTTTCATCTGTCCTTGATTTTGCAGAATGGTCTGGTTTCTGTCATATTTTTGTACTGTTGATTTATGCTTATTACTCAAAGTGCCTGTTGTTCTTTGTTTAAGCAGCAATGCTTTAATGACCATTAGGTAAGCTTGTCTGAGATCGTAAGATGCAAGTAAGCTTTAATAAGCATACTGTTAAAGAATTGCCAACACTGAAAGCCTTTCTGTTGTTGCCATGCAGAGAATACTAAACTAGATAATGTATAAGCCTTGGGTATTGAAATGCATATGACAGTATTTGTAATAAAGGACAGGATGACATTATTTTAAGAAGCTCATTACACTTGTTGAAGACTTCCAGTCATCTCTGCAGGCTTTATCCATAAACTAAACAGAATGCCAATCGATCATGTGTGGTCCATAACCTGTACAGTAATCCTTTAAGCAATGTATCTTGAGCTTGTTTCTTGTTTGCTTTTCATTTTTTACTTTGATCATGTTTTCCCCATGAAACAAGTAGATAGTTATCAGGCAGCAGGTCTTTTTTTGGATAAGAAACATTTTTACAAGTGGGGGCATCACAGAGATTGCTACTTTTAGCATGTTACTTGGTACTTTAATAAAGCTGAATATAAATTATAATTAGAACTGCAGTGCAAGGAGAAGTGGTTTGAGTTGAGTGCTGCTTGTTTTTCTTATACTTGATTTTGACTGGCATTCCAGTAATGTATTTAAAAAGTAATTTATTTTTTCATGCCTCACAACCTTTTTGTTTCCATCTAGATATTAAGTAAGCTGTCATGCAGCCAATGCATTGAAATATTTTTATTCTTTTACACTTCATTTTGTCTTGATTGGACTCTCATAATGACGGTTTGGCACCCAGGGCAGCGTATTTAATTAAAGTTAGTTTTTGTGGTTTTGAACATAGCTCCTCCCTTTCTAGTTGGCCACACCCCCTCCCATTGACCCCACCCATTCAGCTGTCTCCTGCAGCCCTCCTTTGATTTGAAGTCACCAGCTGCCTCTGCTCTTTCATACTGTATATTCCTTCCACTTAGTACATACTGCAATATCTAGAGTATGCAGCCGTATTTCAATTTGATTTTTAAAATCTGGAACATTTGGGGCAAGATTACAGATGACTGGTAACCTATAAACTACTTCTCTGGAATCTTAGGATTAGTGCTTCTGTTTTTCTCCTGGTGAAAGAAGGGGTAGATAGACATTATTTCCTAGCCTTCCAAGAGACTATCAATCACTAGAAAACCTGAAAAATGCTTTTTAGAAGTAAGACTGGGATTAGTGCTAAAGTTTTGCTCCTAGTTACAGAAGGACCACAGAGACATTGATTCTAGACTGTCTCTGATCAGGCAGTATATACAGGACTTCTCAGGGATTTCTACTGAATGACATTTTGGTGGAGCTCTGCTCAGTTTTAATTTTGGACCATTGCAGCATCTGCCAGAAGAATGCTATACACAGCCTACAGACCTGTGCAACATCTGGGATAAGACTAATGATCAACAAAGAGCTGTTGACCCACTAATTAGGCATTAGTTTGGGATAAGTGTTAGTAGTTTGCTTCTGGAGAGAGAAGGAGGAAAGGGACATTGATTCCTAGCTATGTGTAGTTGCACTTAGATCACAGCTAATTGTAGACAGATAGTAGCCAGAAGGAAAATCGCCACCATCATTCTTATCAAACCTAATTAGTCTTTTCACTAAATATTGCTAGATTAGCCATCATGTAACATGACTTAAGAATGTCACCCTAAATACTCCATGCCTAAATCTTCAGTGCCTTCTGCACTAGTCTCCCTCAAACCAATGTGTATTATGGCCAGTCCAAGTCCTCCATTTTCTATTAATGTGGCTTCACAGTCAGCTGTCACCCCATCTGTGGCCAGTCTGATTGCATTTAGTTTTCTAACACAGCATAGCAATTGCCTTATGCTTACCAACTGTTCACAGTTTCTACCAGCTGATAATACAACCTGAAAGAGAAGTAAAAATTTAAAAAACATGGAGGCAAACCTCTAATATCAGCCCATTATCATTAAGCATTATACCTCCATGACTCCACATCACTCGCAACACACCACATACTGAGGTTATAAAGATTTTGCAAAGCCTCCTAGACTGCACTGTAAAATATCCCAGCCTCCAACAAACAAGACAATACCTACTACTTCTTCTCTCACACATACTGCATATCTAGACAGATCACCCAAGAGTCATCATGAAAGCAAGCCTAAGTCCGAAAGGACCACTAAGTCTGTTTCCATACAAGGAAGTGTTTTAGTTATAAGAGACTCTATAGATATGCACAAAGATTCTACACTAACAAACTGGACACAAAAGAGTGACTATAAATTGCCTATCCAGTGCTAGGATCTGTGATGTCACAATAGCCCTGAGGTCCCTTTAACCAGGCAAATATGATTATGGTTCAGTGGTGACCCTTATGAGTGAATGACCTGAGGCTTGGCACCCAGATAAATATGCAGAGAGACATGATGGAACCTGCTATGCATGTGTTAGAGGCAAGTCATTGGTCTTCAGTACTATATTCCCATTACCAAGAATAATGACTAGAGTCAAGCAAAAGATAATTGGCTTTGACAATTGGCTAAATAGTTGGTGTCTTTGTAAGAGGACTTACTATGTGTTTGGCTGGGATGAGATGGTAGATAAGACTTTCTGTTTTGCAAAGGAGTGCCTTACATTACTCACGCCAAGTCTTCCTCATACTGGTTAAAGTGTTTCTGCTCCCATAGTGCCTTTTTAGATACAGTCCCCTGCTGGGCATTCCTACATAGCAAACTCAGATTTAGGCAACATCATGGTGACACTACTCAATGCAGAGTCTAAATAGAAAGATGCCAGAACTTGAGGACCTTCTGTAACTTGAATACATTTATATCTGTGTAGTTACTTACACATAGTTTTGCTGCAATGATAGCACTCCCTCTAGCCTTGGATTCAGCACCTATTGCATTTTTGGGCCATTGGGTAACAGGGCAGGGGCCAGTATCTGTATTTGTTATAAACACCATTGCCTTACATCAAATAATTCACAATCTTGTCTAGGAGGTCATGGAAATTTAAAGCACCCTGAATAAGTCTAACTATTACTTCATTGTAGCTACTGGTCCAAATTTATGTTCCCTAAGATCAGGAAAATTACCTTTCTAACATTAATTGGGTTAAATATCAAACCCAATCAAAGCCAATATCTTTTTTATTATCCAACCATTGATTAACATACACTTCTAAAATGGATATGTTCAGCATTTCCTAGACTTTGCAATGACTGATGCACTAGATCAAATTGTGCAATGGTCCACTAGAGTCTGTAATATTTCTGATCTGGTCTTTACCAGCCTAGCCCCTGTCTGTACTGCACCCCACATCTCCTCATCCCTCGTTAAGACCAATCATAAATCAGTCATCTTCTCTGACAGGTCTAATGATACCACTCCACCAAAAAATGAGACCATCTTTAGGGATTTCTTCCTGGTGAGCCTACTTCAACATGTAAAAGGCCTAGGCAAAATTCCCAGCAATGTCCCCATAAATCTACCCATCTGGAAAGGCTGCTTCACTCACCTCCAATTTTTAGCAGTACCTAAACAGCTGTAAAGAAAATACTTTTGCTGTCTTTCCTTAATATAATGGTAAATTCAGGAATAATCCTCTCTGGTGGAAAGCCTGTATTAGTAAAGTGTATAAAAAAGATGGAAATAATGAAAGGTTATAAGAACTATCAATGTCCCTGCATCAGGAACACATTGAAATATGACAGTAAGGAATTTAAGGACACTATTAGAAAATGCAGAGCACTGTAAGAATTTAAGGTCACTATGGATACCAAAGGAAACTTCAAATCTTTCTTCAGTTTTATCAGAAAATTAACATGTTCAACAATGCACCGAGGTCATCCATAATATCACATAATCCTGTTCCTTACTATCCACACTATTGCCCCAACTATCACTGAAATTTTTAGTTTCCTCTGAAATACCCTTGAAAAGGTTTTAGTATCCCTGTCAAATTATGAAAATAGTAGTAATTCTACGGGACCAGGTAACAAATCAATTTGCATTCTCATTAGCGCTAAGTATGCATTATCCAAGCCTCTGCTTAAATGTTTCAGTCTCAGACTATACATACTATTTAACATGAAGACTGGAGAGAAATAACTGTAACTCCCCTAGAAGGGGATGCTCAGAATTTCGAGTGGCAACATTTCAATAGGGAGCCCTCCACCTAACATGATAGAGTAGCACAACTCTCTTTAAATGCAGTAGCCCACTGTCTTCTCTAAGATGACCCATGTCTTTTTGAGCCATGAAAGACCCAATCTTATTTGAAACTAAATTATTCACAAAGTCAGTGGCTATGCAAACACCCATAGTAGGGACTTAAATCTATGGCAACAACTAAACAAGAATCACTAGAGGGATAGATTCCTAACACAACATTTCACAACCTATACAATAAGTTACCATTACAGGTCAAGCAAAATTTTAGTTTGCCTGTCTTTGGTAAGTGGATGACTGAACACATTTACATGAGGTTTATCATCTTCAGTCCTGCTCAGTTTGAGAGGTGAGCACTATTAAGTGCTCATAAAGACTGGCAAGAACATTTATGTACATCTACTTAAAGGTGTATATGACTGGGAATTATATGGCTCTTGTGATCACTTGCCTAATATTGTTCCAATGTTCCAGTGTTATGTATGTTTTGCCTGAAGATTGGACAAGTCAGATTGTCTTTGACTGGAGCTCTAGACTTTGTGAAGATATGCATCCATCTTTCATAATATCATGTAAGGTAACAACAAAAATTAATTAGCTGTCCATGTTTTTCCAGCTCACCTCTAACTCTGTTTCATTACAAGGATATGTGTATTCTAGGCATGCATCAGAGTACTATTGAAGGATCCTAATGCATTAGATTTTCTGACATCATTTGATGTTTACTATATCAAAATGAGCATGCTATTTGTAATACGAAGAGAAGCATCACAATGTAATTATCTTAAGAGAAGGTTTTGACCTTTTCGGAACAATCCAGAGAAGATAGATGAATGGTCACTAGTGCTAAAATGAGGGACAGTCATAATGTTGACCCCGTTGAGCCAATTGATAATCACATTTAAAAATATATAGTTGCCAGTTGATATTTTGCAGTTGGTAGCATTGTAACTCCCTTTATACTGATCATTTTCAACAAGACTGTACTTCCATAATTGACTAATAGAGTTATTTTATTCCTCATCAATAGAGAGCTGTATTTCAAAATCACTGACATATCCTCATAAATTTTTCAGGATATTTTATATGGAGACATCCAGGCAGACTATATTTTGATCATGCATATAGGCTCAAAGATAAAGAAGGAGTTAGTCTTAATTTTAAGAAAACAATTATTTGTGATGTTTTACGCCATCACTGAAAAATTTGCCTTAAGCTCTACTTTTATTTTTAATGATGTTTTACTGTATGTAATTTCCCATGTATATTATATTTAAGTTGCTGTGTATCTTTCGCTCTTGTCGTGGCTGAAAATTTATCCAGTGTCTTCACTCATCTACTGGTCCAGATAAAAATAAATAACTAAATAAATGGTAAATGCAAAAAGTAATTCTTAGATTTTGCAGAAAAAAAACAATAAGGATAGAAAAACAATATAATAATTGAATAAGTAGTTATCAGTATACCTTAAGGACATAGAGAGAAGGGAAAAACATGCCAGCAATATAGTGCATACAGAAAAGATGGATATTCACAAATGCAGTAGCAGGAAAGAGCAATTGAGAATGTGCAGGCTGACAGGTAGAGTATGGTGCAACTTAGTAATTACACAAGGAAGAGGGATGGGAACCTTAAGGTGCAGTAGGTTAATGGAGGCTAAATTTGATTCTAGTGCTGTGAAACAGACAACAGATCATTAAGTATAGGCCAAGCAGAGATGAGTCATTAACATTTTACTGGTACCATTTTGAATAGAGCATGACTAAGCTGATAACAGAATTATTTAAGTAAATTAAATTTCCCTTACACTGTGTTAGTATGTTAAGTCTGCCAACTTTTGAAGGGCTGATTGTTGTATTTAGTCAGCTAAAACTTGAAACTCTGTAGTCTTGGTTAGTCACTGAAACCTGTATTATACCCAGTGTTTAAGATACAGAACTATTTCCTCTTCAATATAATTAATACAATTATTACCAATCAAACCAATAAGAAGGCAGGTGAAAAAGCTCTACTGCAGTCCAACACCTACTCCATTACCTGATACTCAGAACCTATCCCAAAATTCCATAATGTAGAAATACTCATCACCTTCCTTAATTTGAATAAGAGATCAAGAATAAGAATAAGAAAAACGTGCATGAATAAAAGAAAAGTATATGCATTCTTGTACTATGTATACTCCCAAGTAATAATAGTTCAGTACTGGAAGATATACTTTCTTGGGTATCTAATACCATTTCAAATGAAACCATCAATACAGACTGGCAGAACCTAAACACTAACTGCTCAGTCTTCATTATAAATGTATTTGGGTTCACACAACTCATTCAGTGCTCCACTAGATGCAACAACTCATAAGATAGAGGTACCATTCTTTACTGGATATTGGTTTCTAACCTCGGTAAATATTTGAGTGTTAGTATGCTTCTTGATGCCCTAAGCGACCATCTACCAGCATATGCCCGAAGAAGTATAATCCACCTGGCCAAATCACATCAATATAAAACTACATGCAATCTGTCAAAATTCAGCCCACAAACATTTATCAGTGTTCCCTTTAAATGATGGTGTTATACACTTCAACACCTTATTCCTAAACATTCTAAATACCTTTGTCCTCTCCATAATAGAAAAATGAAAACTAACCACATGGGCTTTCAGGGCAGACTAAGAACCTTACACACAGTAGAGACGGAGTACTGAAAGAATGGCAAAATAACAGAACAACTAATAACCGTCAAACCATTGGAAAACTCTGTAACCAGGGAAGAAACAAGTTATCCTCAACAAGAAACAATAATGTACATGCCTCCAAATTGACCACAAATATAATCCTAAAAATCTATGGTCTTCAATTAATTCCCTACTGCACCCAGGTACTAAAAAGAACACAGTCCATCCTCTAATAATACCCCACTGCAAACTGCAACTGATTAGAAAACTTACTTCATTGAAAGCATTGTTTCTGTCATCAAAAAAGACCTACCCCCTCCAACCCTTTGTTTCAAATATCCATAAATTTCATACCACCTGCTGTTGCTCCCCTACATTCATATCTAAACCAGTCCAACAGCAGTACTCACATATCCTTAACTCTAATTCTAATACCCACTAACATAATAAAAATATACTTCTTAAACTGAAACCGTGCCCCATCTCTGCTGACAACCTTTCATCAGAATACCTAAGGCTAGTCATGGACACTACAGCCTACACGATAAGCATCGTAATGAATTGATCCTTACAGGAAGAAGACATGACTTCCACCTGGAAAATAACCCGTACCATTTTCATGCAAAAAGGGAAAAAGATCAAATGAAGTGTCACACTTCTGGCTCATTGCCATACTGTCCCTTCTTTCTATACTCTTAGAAAAAAATGCATCCATAAACAACTTCTCCAATATCTCCTTCAAAGCCAAGTCCTTACTTTTACTCAGCATGGCTTTTGACACCCACACAGCACAACGTCTGGACAATTATCCCCCACAGACACTGAAAGTAAACCAAGGGATTCAGTCAAACTTGTCTCCTCATTATTCCTTGATCTCTCTAAATTCTTTGATACAGTCTCTCTCTCTAAACTCTTACTACAACTATTCTCCCTTGGACTGTCATCCCGCACCATCATGGTTCAATGGCCACCAAATAGACGCCATGTGGAAAATGTCAAGGCTCTCTATCTCCACATCTACTTCATCTTACAGTCATCCACCAAGGTTCCACTTCCATCCCACTCCTTTTCAATATTTTCATTAATAACCTGATAGCCACCTGTTGTCAAGCCTCCCTAATCCAATATGATGACAACTCTGTGCTTATATGCACCTCTAATAACGTGACACATCCCCAACAAAGAGCACAAGAAGTGCCTCCATCAAGACTTAGCTCATGCTAACCTTCTATTAAAATGTAATAAATCCACACTCATATTCATCCTAAAACACAAACTACTATTCAATTAAAAATATTTTCACTTAATAACATTGAAATTGAAGTTGTTTTCCATACAAAATTACTAGTTGTGATAACAGTTGAAAAACTCAAATTTGATCTTCACAATACTATTAAAAAACACACCAAACAATTAAGAATGCTTTACAGGCAAAACACTTCCTAAAAACAGCTGCTAGAGCTACCCTTGCAAGAACTCTACTCCTACCCTCTCTGCTTTATGGAGCTATAATTCTCAACAACTAACAAACTTCCCTAAAGATAAAAAAATTAAAACATGGTATAACAAAATTGCAAAATCCACAATAAATGCCTCCTATCTCATACACCACTGCTTACTCCACAAAACTCTAAAATGGCTTGACCTTCCTAATCATCTAACATACGTACAACTGCTTACAATACGTAAAATTGTGTATAAGCCATCAGCCTGTCCTGCCCTAAAATCCCCTTTCCACAGCAATCACCTAAACAGATTGTTTTACTCAGTAGATAAATAACTTGTCTCTATTCTTAAACCTAATAAAAGTGCAGGTTAAATCATCTACTCCCACTCCACAGACAATACTTAGAACTCACTACCTGTTGCCATCATAACAAACTCTAACTTTCTTGCTTTCAGTTGGATTCTAGCACCCAACAAGCAACTTACTGCGACTTTCTTCTTGTCTAGCCTGATAAGGGGCACATCTGTGCTCTTACGCCAGTACCAGGCGGACACCTTCCTATAGTGCAATTCTCCTTTCCCTACCACACATACCCCTTTTCCTCTCTATGTCAACTCTGTCATTCTTATCACACTTTCTTATAACAACTATTTCTCCATATAATCTGACTTTTCTCAAAGCTGAACTGCTTTCTGTTCTTTCCTATATCTTTATAATAACACCTTTGAAGTTTTAACCACATTTTTGATATCTACTTTTAGTCAACTGCACATCCGGAGTTTTTATGTGTACACAGACAGACCTTCTTATCTCCTATCCATCTCCTGTATTTCAGACTCACTATAAATATAGAAATGTTTTTATGCTGTATAATACTTATAAACAAAAATGTTTTGTTACTGTATTACATTTGATGTGATATGTCTATATAAGTTTATAATGCAAATAATTTTGTAAGGTATAATATTTGTATAATGTTTTTGTAACCCAGAGCTTTCCTTCCTGGGCATCCACTAAAAATGGGTACCCTGTGGGCCTAGATGGAGTTTCTTGGTAAAAAAATGGCAGTCAATCAATCAATCAATCAATCAATCAATAAATAAATAAAATATGTCAGTAATTCGGAGAGATGCTAGCATAAATTTCATTTAGAGGAGGTCACTTAGATGGACAACTTATTTGAGTTTTACTTCTGGTGTAATGAAAACTCAGAACAGATATGTACAGGAAGCATTTACGTCATCATAATCTAAATGGCAGCCAGGCTTACCTATGAAACTCTGGTGATCAATGCTCATATGTGTGATCATTATTATGCAATCAGCCAGCTTTTCACCAGAAAGACAATGTGCCAGTATACCAGGGATTTTACCTTTCCCTATGCTTTGTGACCCTAGACTTGGTCTATACAGGTAGCAGGGGTGTGGAGCCACAATCTCCCATATTAGGATCTGCAGGGAGCTTTTCCCTCAATAAAAACACATTCTTGTGAGTTTTTTTTTTTCTGAATGCTGCCCACATTCAAGAGGTTTCAGCCATTTGTAACTGCACTTCTGTGAGGTGATCACACATAATTTACAGACTTGTCAGGGAGCCAAGCTAAACTTCTAGAGAATCATCCAGTCAAACATCAACCCTTTTACTCAGTGTAGTGTCATCTCAGAAGTAGTTTATAACAAGTTGGTTAGCGGGGGGGGGGGGGGGGGGTGCACAGGCACGCACTAATGTCAAACATTTTCTAGTGGTCTCAGAGCAACCTCGTCCTGACAAATGAAGGAAAAAATAATAAAAAATGAAAGAGAAGGCCCAGAAATCAAAATTAATATAATCAGAACACTTACCAATCAAACAGAGTGTTGTTTGATAGATAACTACAAGGTTTAGACCTCAATATCAGTGATCAGAATTACTACAACACAAGAATTTAACTGCTGACAACCAGAGAAGTCTTCTTAGTGCTAGGGTTGACAGACTATAATAGCAATGTTGTGATGGACATTAAAAGCATAAAAGACAATGTAGAATTCCTTACAAAAACTCAAATTACATCTGCAGCACACACTGTGCAAATTAAATGTGCAATAATAAACCACAAAGCTCAACTAAACCATATCCATTGACTTAACTGCTCAACAAAAAGAAATCTCCCAGAACAAAAACAGTATTTGCCAGCCTGAGATAAGCTTGTCTCAGATGTATAATTCTGTCATATCCATGGACAATAAACTAGATGACAAGGAAAACAGACCTGGATGTGCCAAAGAAATTTGAGGGAAATGATGTGAAGCAGTTCATAGCAGCTGAAATGCAGAAGCTGCTGGGCGGAGTCAAGCTCCTGCTACAGAGCAGGCCCACAGAATCACCCCCACATTGCAGGAACAGTAAACATCCCAAGCCCACAGAATCACCCCCATATTGCAGGAACAATAAACATCCCAGGCCCACAGAATCACCGCCAGATTGCAGGAACAGTAAACATCCCAGGCCCACAGAATCATCCCCACATTGCAGGAACAGTAGACATCCTAGACAATTAATTTTAAGTGCCTAAACTAAATTGACAGGGAATGTATCTTAAATAAAGCCAGAGTACTAAGTCCTGATGTGAAAACTGTGGAAGCATCCATGAGATTAGACCTGACTACAGTGTAGCCATATGCCTGAAGCGTAAACCACTGGTGCTGTATTTATGTTTTTTTAAGGAAAATGGATATGTTGTGCAATTAAGGTTTCCAGCCATCCTTTATCTAACAAAATCAGTATTTCAGTTTTATCACTGCAGAGGAAGAAGAACATTATATAGCCTCCCTTCCAGAAAGAAAGAAAATGTTGTTCTATGAAGTGGCTGGTCAATGAGGTAGCATAATACAGCCACCCAATACAAAACAAAATGGTGTTACTTACTAACCCATAGCTTACAAAACACAACACGTAGGGTGAAAATATCAGGAAAGCAGCTAGACCTTCCGAAACACTTAACAAATCATATAACAACTGGTCAAATAGGTTTTCCACATTTGGCGCCATCTCAAAACTAACAATATAATGACATAGTAGAGATGGATATATACTTGGCCCAGATGTAGACAGCTAGATAATGACATAGTAGAGATGGATATATACTTGGCCCAGATGTAGACAGCTAGATAATGACATAGTAGAGATGGATATATACTTGGCCCAGATGTAGACAGCTAGATAATGACATAGTAGAGATGGATATATACTTGGCCCAGATGTAGACAGCTAGATAATGACATAGTAGAGATGGGTATATACTTGGCCCAGATGTAGACAGCTAGATAATGACATAGTAGAGATGGATATATACTTGGCCCAGATGTAGACAGCTAGATAATGACATAGTAGAGATGGATATATACTTGGCCCAGATGTAGACAGCTAGATAATGACATAGTAGAGATGGATATATACTTGGCCCAGATGTAGACAGCTAGATAATGACATATTAGAGATGGATATATACTTGGCCCAGATGTAGACAGCTAGATAATGACATAGTAGAGATGGATATATACTTGGCCCAGATGTAGACAGCTAGATAATGACATAGTAGAGATGGATATATACTTGGCCCAGATGTAGACAGCTAGATAATGACATAGTAGAGATGGATATATACTTGGCCCAGATGTAGACAGCTAGATAATGACATAGTAGAGATGGGTATATATTTGGCCCAGATGTAGACAGCTAGATAATGACATAGTAGAGATGGATATATACTTGGCCCAGATGTAGACAGCTAGATAATGACATAGTAGAGATGGGTATATACTTGGCCCAGATGTAGACAGCTAGATAATGACATAGTAGAGATGGATATATACTTGGCCCAGATGTAGACAGCTAGATAATGACATAGTAGAGATGGATATATACTTGGCCCAGATGTAGACAGCTAGATAATGACATAGTAGAGATGGATATATACTTGACCCAGATGTAGACAGCTAGATAATGACATAGTAGAGATGGGTATATACTTGGCCCAGATGTAGACAGCTAGATAATGACATAGTAGAGATGGGTATATACTTGGCCCAGATGTAGACAGCTAGATAATGACATAGTAGAGATGGATATATACTTGGCCCAGATGTAGACAGCTAGATAATGACATAGTAGAGATGGATATATACTTGGCCCAGATGTAGACAGCTAGATAATGACATAGTAGAGATGGATATATACTTGGCCCAGATGTAGACAGCTAGATAATGACATAGTAGAGATGGATATGTACTTGGCCCAGATGTAGACAGCTAGATAATGACATAGTAGAGATGGGTATATACTTGGCCCAGATGTAGATGTATTAGGAATAAAAGCTCTGGAAGCATCATGGGATGAGTCAGCATCAGAAGAGCTCACTGCTTCACAAAAGACGGATAATGTGATACTGCTGCCTAAGGAATGATAGCAGGATAGCTTCACTCCCTGTTCATAGAATCCACAATTCTTGGAACATCTCATCCCAGTGTGACTGGAGATTGCCCCCCCTTCATTCTCTCTCTCTCTCTCTCTCTCTCTTTTTAATATGCGTGTGTGCCATAGTCTGAACTGCCTGATATTTCCATATTATGATGTTATAATATAGCAAGCAAACTTAAGAACTAAATAAAAGCAGATCACAAGCGTTATAAGGTGCTGCATAACAGAACTTAGAGGGAAGGTGACTATGATGAACACAGATAATATATTTCCTGCCAGCTGACCTAACTATATAAATATATTAAAAAAAAAAAAAAAAAAATATATATATATATATATATATATATATATATACATGTCAATGAAAATCCAAAGTACCATTAACATATATGGTCAGCATATTTTTCTGTGCTCTGGACATCTTATATATGTTTTAGCATAGTCAATAATGACTAATTTTTTTTCTTTTTTCATGTACCCCCATCTCCATTCCCCCAATTTTTCATCAGATATGTTAAACAGGGACTGTACAAGGCAAAGGAGGAGGGTAAGCCAAATATTTAAGGGGTTACATCAGTGTGTGATGCATGTTAACTGTATATATCATAAGAATCGAGAAAGTTTAAAAAGAGTATTGTTAAGATTGTTTTCTCAAAGTGTTGGTCTTTATGTTAGCATGCCAGGACAAGGTCTTGGTGCAATAAGGTTTTTCTTTACATGAATTCTGTCCACTTCTGTCCTATTAAAGCTAACAAGTGCTGCCTAAACATTCCTCCCTTATTTCTGCTAATGCCAATATTCCCACATAACCATATAGAGTTCATATTTAAGGAAGAACTCCTGACATATCCATACTCTTTTAATTATATAATTAAAGAGGTATGTGAGCAGTATATAAAAGAAAACCAATCCCCAATTACATTGCCAGTCTTAGGACCAAAGGGGTATGTCTACAAGAGACAAGCAATAAACTAAAAGACAAAAAACAGATTATAAAGCCAAGAAAAGGTTGGTGATTGTAAGCTCATGTAAATAAACTAAAAGAGGAATATTAACCATGGTCCATAGTACATTTAGGTGGTCAAATATCTTAGAGATAAAAGACCATCAATTAAAATGGAGTCTTAATAAATATACTACAGTCATACAAGCTTTTGCTGGGGAACTTTTATGGACCTAATGTTGATGATCTCATTTCTCTTATGCAATTTTACCAGGATATAGTCACACAGAAAGATGGAGTGAACTACATAGTGATTGGGGGGGGTTTCAATATATGGACCATATAGACAAATTTCCAACTGGACATCCAAGGCAGACTAAATCTATCTTCTTAAACAACATGACAAAAGAACAGAAACTAGTGGATGGTTACAAGAGAAAAAGATTAAACATTTACAGACCCATCATAAGGAGTTGCTAGCAGAATTGCCTTTTTACTAATCTGAAAAACACTGATTAATGGGAGGGCATCCACAGAAATTATTTCTAACATATGGTCTGATCATGCAACACTTGAAACATATCTTTGACGTAAAGTGATCTGGTTTCAACACATCCACTTGATAGTTGATCCACTAATATTTAAATCTACCATTTATAGTTAAAAGCTTAATGATAGAATAGCACAGTTCTGGCAACAGGAGAAAGGGAGGAAGTGAGATAAGAAAATAGGCACAATGGGTATGGTTAAAAATTGTGATATCCAAACGTACACACAGACTTAGTAAAGAAAAAATATCACTAAAACACATTAAAAGACATTGAACAAGCTGAAGAAAAAGTTAGACTAATGGAAATAGAGCATACAAAGCAGGGCTGTAAAGGCTTAATGTTAGGGACGAGGCTAAACAGAGAAAAGAGACTCCTATGGATTCTTCATTATCAAATACCCAAGAAATATGGGATAGTTCTACTGGGCACAAAGATTAGCATCTGTAAAACTTATAACAAAGAAAGTAATAGATACAAAGAGGGAAATGTTGATCACAATGTGAAGAGATAACATAATATATTGACAAAGGGCCATTCAGAAATAAATAACATCTTAACTAATGAATTTATTAAACCAGATCAAGCATCTAGTACATATAATATAAATGTTGTAGCTAGTCTGTTAGCATCCCTACGTTTAAAACAACTTACACAAGAAAGACATGGAGACTCTGGATAGACCTACATCAGAGGAGAAAGTATTTGCTGCAATAATCAGTTTAATGCCAAGCAAGGGTCCAGGCATGGATGGTCTTACAGCAGGCTTTTACAAGGAATATAAATTTTATTTGGTGAAACCCTTCAAGATTTTTACTTAGAAAGTTAGTTACTTTAACAAATCCCCAATGATTTTTTTAGCAGCTAAGGTTCTAATATTCCCTAAACCACACAAAATAATAAGATACCTAAAATTATACATCCATTTCACTTCTTCAGAGACAAACATATTTGCTAAAATGTTGGCGAAAACAATTATTAGTATTTTAACATGTGGTTAAACATATAATCCCACTCCTGGCTACAAACACTAATGCCATGGCCATCTTGATAGACTTTAAGCAAGCATTTGATATAGCGTCATAGGACTTTATGTGGCAACTATTGCATCGTCAACATTTGCCAAAGTCACTTATTTCCAAATGTCAGTTATTATATAGTATATGGTAATTCACTGCATAAGTTTAGTCAAATAGAATTCTTTCACAAGCCAACTTTCTGTACAAAGATATGAGACATTGATGCCTCTTTTCCTGCTTATTATTTATATGAATCATGCAGGTATAAATACAGAGCATACAGCAGACATTATAACCTTACAACATTTGAATATACACAGTAGCCTATCCCTTATCTGCATGGTTCACAGATGATTTCATGGTATGGATCACACAACCACATCTAGATAATAATAAAGTAATAGAGCATTTTAAAGACTTGGAATCCAATGTAAAGCACAAAATAAATCTACATAAGACACAAATTTTCCCACTCTCATTGAGCATTCGGAACAGCTTAGTGACATGAAAAGCAATGAAAGTATGAACATAGTCCTCGAATGTACATATTTCAGTATAAATTAACCATTAACCCTACAAAAACACTTTCATCAAACTGTAAATCACTGTTCATATGCAGAATGAAATACTGTTTCGATAGAAAATATATAACCTCTTCCTTACAAGAGTATGAATGATGAAAATGATCAGGCTCCCTAGAGATCTGTTTGTGATGAGACACCTACCTTCATTATATAAATCACAATCTGCAGCTAAATTTCAAGTCTTTGATTGTAAATTTTATATGGGATAAATCTCATCCAAGAGTTAGCAGAAAAATATTTTTACCTAAACAATGTGGAGGAGACAGGCTTCCAAATCTCAAGAAATATAATAATTCTATAGCCAAATGTCATTTAATCCATTCAAGACTACAGATCCTCCCCATGTGGCTAACAACAAAAGTAACACTAAGCCTTTGCTGGTACAAGGATTTTCAGTGGTGACACCTTCCTACTGGAATAATAAAGTCACCTCTGTGGACAAATGTGCATTTTTTATCTTCTTATACAATGCCAATCAGTAAAGGTATGTTCAGGAAATGTTTGCCTTTCATATCTTGAAAGTAAGTGATATCTTCTTCCCACAAATAAGACCAAATATAATAGAATAAGATAGGTTGTGGTAGCAAAATGACTATTCAGGCTAACATTTGCTGACTAAAAGAAAGAGGAAATATCCCAATTACTGTCTGACACTTCTTAGGAAACCTTTATGTAACTGTAGGTAGTGCATCTTAGACTCAGGTTTATCGACATATCACCTGAATATATGTAAAATGGCTAAGTTGGATTCCAAGTCCTTAAACACTGTTACTTTATTACTGTCTACATGTGGTTGTGTGATCCATACCATGCAATTATCTGCGAACCATGCAGATAAGGGTCAGGCAACTGTGTATATTCAAATTTTGTAGGTTCTAATTTCTGCTGTATGTATTGTATTCACATCTCCCATGTCCTCTAAAGTATGCATTGTATAATACTTTAAACAGTGTACTTGTACATTTGCACCTGGTTTATGTCTAAAAATCCTCAATCACCAATTTAACAAATAAATAAATAAATAAATACAAATAAAATGATTGCCATTCCTGGACAGCGCAGTGGTACAGCGGTTGCATTGTCACCTCACAGCAAGAGGTTCTCCAGTTCAATTTTCATTTGGGGAGCCTTCTGTGTGGAGTCTGTATGTCCTCCCTGCATTCGTGTGAGTTTTCTCTGGGTGCTACGGTTTCCTCCCACGTTACAAAGACATGTGATTGAAGCGTTTCTCCCTGGGCCTCCGCTGAAAATTGTCTAGTTCCAAGTCGGACTTTCCCGGTAAAAAGTTAAATAAAATAAAGGCATACATGCACCTTATTACTGAAGCTGACATCTCAATTTTGCCCTTGTCAGTACAAGACTTTTTGCTGGTGACATCATTCTGATGACAGAAAAATCTCACTTTCAGAAAAAAATACACATGTGTAAAATACAAATACACCACAGAAACATACACACCCTCACACACACAAATAACCATAGACACAACACACACATATACTGATTGCTTAACTTCTGCTGAATATGAATTTATGTGGCTCCTATAGGTTTTTTAAAGAACTGGCTGTTTTGTGGTAGGTTTTCTACACTAGCTCAGAGGTAATTTTTACACAATTTTTAATAAATGTGTCAGTGCTGATTATTTTAGGATTCCGTACCTTTAACATTTAGTTATTTTTTCAATTAGTTGAATTTTATGTAGTTTAGTGATGTTAGACCAGTTTTTTTTTTTATTATGTATACAGACTTAAGAAATGGACTTCAGAGTAATTTACTATTGGCTGGATTTTATAGGGGGCTATTTGCATGTTTTGTGCATAGTCTCATTTTGTTCTTTTTTAATACAAATTGACTAAAATGGCGATTTCATTTAAGGGTTCTAACTGGTGATGGTTCAGAAAATGTCCATAACTTGAACATAAATATTTTTGATGATGGACACAGGAGGTATATAAAATATATAGATTCTGAAGAAAAATACAAATTTATATAACGTGATATGTAGGTTTGTCATTCGATTAATATTGCATGAAACAGTGTGGTTATGTCATTAAGGAATTATATGTAATTCATCAGGAAATTTAAAATAGTATCACTAAATTCTGACAATTGTGACTCAAATTACATAAATAAAAATGAAAAATGCACATGAATGTAGACAGTCTAAGGCAAGGAAAATTACCTCAGAAAACTCATTAAACAATGATTTTGCAGAGGGAAACCACTATAACCCTCCACAGGGG
>NC_056728.1:938377426-938434926 GCF_019279795.1 Protopterus annectens | reverse complement strand
GCTTTGGTAGCATAATATATTTATGGTTTTGTGGCATAAAACTAAAGTATGTGTTCTGTGAAGTTCGATTGTTACAGTTTTATGAAGATGACAGCAACATTGCAAGAAATGCTAAAATGAAAAGGAAACATGATATAGAATGCTGAGCTGAAAATACTGTATGAATATTCAGGAGTGTTAGACTAAAGCTTTTCCACAGTATAAAATCAGGACCACAACTTTTACTAAACATATTATTTTCATATACCCTCTCTGCCTATGTGCTCTCTCAATTTAAAATTACATAAGCTTGGAGATGAATACATTACTAAATATATTGACATATGTCTCTTAATCTGCATTCATCTCAGCAGCTCATGCTTCTCCAAATTCTGGGTATAATAATGTGTGGGACACTGGGGTTTTAATGTTATTAAAAACAACAAACAACAAACTGATCTCACTGCTCTTCTGCATTACCATTCTAAAAGGATGACCAAGTATAGAAGTTCTCTGAAAAACTAGCTGAAACTATAATAATTACAAAGTAGTAATAATCATAAAACACAAAATATAGGGTTGCCTTCATTTTTTTCATAAAATAACACAAATCAATAGATTCCACTTCTTTTGCACACATACCGTCACCCTAAAATAGTTCCCTTCTGATATGTACACTTTCTTTGATGACAAAATTGTTGCATATACTGTTAGACTTTCCCAGATACATTTTCTCTCTCTCTCAGACACACACACACACACACACACACACACACACACACACACACACACACACACACACACACACACACACACACACAAAACACATTTTTATGATTATTTTTGATCACTGTAATCAAACAAAAGTTGTAATCAATTGTTTTCTCTCTCCATTTTCACCCAAATCCACACATTATTTTACAGAAACATATACACACATACAAACATATATATGTGTATTAATTTATTATTTAACATTTGTGGCCTCATCAGGCAATACACAGTACTGTATTGCTGTTAATAGTGTGGTTTAGAAGCTGTTTTCCTCTCACAGAATAAGTATACTACATTCCTAAGTAAAGCATCTGTGATGATGTGAGGTATTGCCAGCCATGCCAGGAGAAGTAGCGGAGTGGATATATAACATATACCAGCAGAGCTAGATGGAATTTTGTAAAGAATTATATGTCATTTGTATATCAAACTGATTTGTACAGATGCTTGTGCGGAAAAATGCATTTGTAAAGCTACTTGTGCTAAAAATGTGCCAACGGTGTACCCTGCTGGACAGAAAAAGAAATATACATGCATTATTGTAACTGTTTAAATGTATATGTTTTAACAGAGGATACTAGAAGAGAAGAAGTTAATCTCACTCTACCTAACTTTGAAACTGGTTTGAAAATAAATTGCCTGGCTTAGGCTATAAAGATTGTATCTTACCGTTCTCAATGCAGCCAGAGACAAATAGTTTGTACTAGGAAGCTTTCTGTATTGTCTTTGGTTAAAATAATTCCTACTCTGGAAGGGTGGAGGCTTGAAATTGTTTTATGATTTCCAGAAGCTGCAACAGATCTAAGCAAAACTGTAAGTGTGCATTATTGATACATATGTGCTAAATCCTGGCAGTTTCTAGCAATGGGGAGGCATGGGAAGCAGAAGTCAGATGAGCAGATGTATGTCATGTTATTCTGTAATCTAGGACAAAAAATATGCTTAATATTAAATGAGACACAAGTCTTATTATGGTCTGTTTTTTGGAGCCTGACAGAGAAGGACCCCTCACCTACTTTATCTTGCCTTGTCTAGTAAGTGAACTATGGAATAGTAATTCTTTAGATCAGTCAGGAAAGTATAGTAAGATTAGTTAAGTACTATTTTTCTGTGTCTGTGTGAACCTAATCGTCTGTGTTATTTTAATATTTCCTGTGATTGAAACTCTGGTGTTTATTATAAAAAGATATTTAGTATGTTCATGTTCTTTTATTATTTTTTATTAAGTATATTTAAACTTTTCTTCATTACTGATCCTTTAGAAAATACTCATATCTATTTGGTGACTCTGTGGCCACTCCTGAAGGCCTTACTGCTTTGGTCAAACATTATCATTCGTATTAATATTAATTTCACTCAGTATAATTGGGCACCATTATAAACGCCTTAGAGTAGCTGGCTTTAGAGTGTCTGGTGGCAGTGGAACTATACCTTATAGTCTGGACAGAAGTGATATAGCTAGCAAATCTGTGCCACCCTTTCCCAGGTGTCTATAGCTGTGACAGTGGGGAGTCTTATTGCAGATCTGGAGAGAGAGGGAAACCTGCCCCTGGACTGAGTGTGTTCCCTGGAAATACCGGGTGCATCCATTTTTGTTCCAGCTGAATGCCTCTCTCCAGTGTCAGTGATGTAGATTCAGGCTCCTTGATTACTGGCCCAGAGTGGGGACATCACAGCATCTTTTATCATGCAGCAATGTAGTACCCATGACTTTCACAGATAATCCCTCCTCCACACTATATGCATCTAATTGTTATGTTTTATAAATAATAACTCTTGATCAGTATAGTGGGCAGACTGTGCTGTTGACTGATCACATATATAAAATTGTTTGGTCTTTTGTTATTTCCACATTTTATTAAAAAAAAAAAGAAACACAACCTTGCTTTGAGCAGTATATGCTCTAAACCTGGCCACTGATTTTATATATATTGCCATGTCAGTATTTTGGCTATTATAACTCTTTATAGGTTCATAGGTTCATAGGTAGGTACTAGGCTATTGGCCCAACGGCCTACGTAAGCCTAGCCAACAAGGTTCCCTGGCTTACGCCACCCAAGAAAGTTATTTAGAGTTATTTAAATTTAGAGATAAATCCATTCCAGTAGCTAGTAGCATCTGCTCTTCTTGGTCATCTGTTTGCCTCTCTGTCTCCATGAGTCATGACTGATGAGAAATTACCAGATGAGTGCAGACATCTGGTTCACCTAACCAATCATGTCACTGCTTTCCTCACATATTAACAGGGCATAGAGCGACTGGCTATGGCTTGCTGCTATATAGTATGGAGGGTAAAGAAGATGATGTCTAGTTATCTCCCTTTTGTATTAAGGTAGTATACATTTTTGGTTATTAATTTAGGGTATGCCTTTAATTACCACATTAAATGTAATAATTAACACTGAAACTAAGATTAATTTGATGGTGAGTTTTTCTTTTTAAGCGTATATTTAAAAAGAGTTAGGGGAAACCCTAGTTGCCTAAGTACACTGTTTGTCTTAACACTACAGTTAGAGGAGTTAACCACCTGGCTAAGGTGCAATCCTGTAACTGTAACCACCTGGCTAAGGTGGCAATCCTGATAATTGAGCAGAAGATAATTAAGTTTAAGTCAGCAGTTACCCAAGAAATTATGTATGTGATCTCCGATCCAGATTAAATTATTCTTGGTTTCAGCATGGACACATAAAGATGTCAGAAGGGACAGATGAAGAAGAGGGATTATGCCAGCAAGACATATAACTTAGAAGAACTACCTTGCACTACCCAACATTTAAGTCTGGTTCATATTCACAGGAAGATATGGGCCTAAGTCGCAAATAATCACATTGAAGAAGAAGGACACCACCCCTTTATAGAATACAACACCCCGTTTGGTATGTACCTCTTAAGACATCTGCAACAACTGGAAAGGCCGCAGAAATACTTCACTAAAAAAATTACAGGCCTAAAGCAGATGCCCTACGCCGACCACCTTAAAAAATGCCAGCTACACTCTGTCGCATATCGTCTACTCAGAGGCGATCTCTGCTTAACATACAAGGTCATGTCAAACCCAGAGCTGTTGGACATGCTACACTTAAAGAAATCCCAATCCCTCAAAGCCACACGCTTCAGGGATCTAAACCTTGTCATCACAATAAACAAAACATGCTAGAGGGATAGGCTCCTGACCCAGAGACTCCCCAGACTCTGGAATAGACTGCCCATACATGTCAAGCAGAGCGCCTCTTTGGTCCTATTCAAAAGGAACCTTGACGATTGGATGGGAGAAAGGAAATTCACCCCAGGGATCACATCAGTCACCCTGCTAGACAGGGGTCCAGGGAAGTAAATAGTGTGGGAAGAAATAGCCAGGGAATTGTTATGGCTAGGCTTGTATAGGCCCTAGGGCCGATAGCCTAGTACCAACCTATGAACCTATGAACCTTTCCCAGCATCATGATTAATGTACACCCAAATGTCAGGAGAGTAGAACAATTTTAGGCTTAATCTAAAATTTCTGAGTCCAATAGTTTTATTTTTATGTATTTCTAAACAAGTTCAAATGTATTTCACTTTGCTATTGAAGGTAGTCATATTTAATCATCCACTTCCTAATCTAGATACTGAGACATTGGGAATGAGTCGATTGTGTCACAGGGAAGGATACAAAGGCAATAAAGCATGGGTCATGGTTAAGTTCCACATAACCAGCCAGTAGCTGCAGTAAAATCACTGCAAAAGAGTGACATAAACCATGGCCTGATGCATTAAGTGAAGTGCCCGAGAATTATTAGCAGATATAAAGTGAGTAAAATAAGCTCTTTGAGCCAAGTCAGTGGCTACTGATGGGAGCTCATTAAAGAGAAGGTCCTTAAATAGTGCATCTAAAGTACATTCTGGAATGTTAACAACGTATACTAGGATGGTACTAGAGCTGATTCTGGGCAGCAGCTTTAACAGGTCATACTGGAAGTACCTTTGGACAGTTTCATTAGCAGTGTATACTAGGATGGTACTTGATCAAAAAAGTTATGGTGAGGTCGCTATTGGGGTGAGTGGGGAGATCTACAGTTTGTTTGCTGCATAAGTTTTCAGTAACCTTAGTGAAAGAGTAGCATGCTTATCAATCTTCATATGCAGGCAAAGTAATTAGAGAGGTTAACATGTATTAAGAACTGAACAAGTAAAGAAGTGAAACAGTAGCTGGACTGCAAGGTGTACACACTACACAACTAAACAACTCAGCATGAGTTATCAGAAGGAGGAGAAAGGTCAGAGGGAATTACAAAGGTTAAACAGATATCATCTAAATAAGAGAAGTATATTTACTAAATAAGAACATGTAAATGGGAGACCAGCAATCGACTTCAAACAGGAGCTATGCATTCAGTATAAATAATTGTGTCTCGTTTAATTTTCACATGCTTATTCAGCTTTAAAAAAATCTAACATCTTGGTAGGTTGCTAATCAAAAGAACAATGCTTCCTAAGTTAGAAAACACAAAAAGCATGTCCCCCTAAAGCCCTACATATGAGTATAAGCCTCCATACCCAAATATATAATATTTGCTTACTCTGAGATAACACAAACTCGGAAATGAGGGCAAAAGTGAGGGGGGAAACAGTACCCACATTCTCACTCTTAGAATTTAGCCACCTTGGTAGGATGCCAGTGATCCTTTATATCTGACGTTCTGAATATTGATCATCTATGTGATAAGCAATAGGACTCACAGGAGATATTCAGGTAATATGTACCATCATACTTTGGATTCTAAAAAATCTGTATTGAAAACATAGAACAATAGTAGCAGCTACTGTAAGTTGATTGCATTGACCTATAAGATCAGAAATAAGTGTTGCAATCACATGCTATTTCAAATACAAAGGTGCTTTCTAATGTGTGCAGGCGTTTAACATCTGTAAATCATAATATACTGCCTACACAGTCTGAAGGGTGTGTTGTTAAGCAGCTGAAAGGCTTGCTTATGTTGAGATTTCAAATAAGAACATAAAATGTAAGCTCAGGGAATTGTAAATAATCTTGAAATCAAATCAGATTTTTGCAAAAAAGAACAAATGTTAAGAATATCAGTTAGTCATTTGGGAAGTAAGGAAAAAAATACATATTTGTTTATCTACTCAAGCCTTTTCAGTGAAGCCTGTTCAAAATGAGGCCAACAGAAAAATGAACAAAGTGCAGCATGTTTTGTAACTTACCTTGAGGTTTTGTTGCTCAAAGTTTTATTTGGTAAGGGCTAGCAACTTGGAAGTGAGAAGGTAAGACCTATCAACCTGGAGGTGTGAACGTTGACTGTAAATAATTGTCACTGTTGAAGTGACACCCAAACACCATGTTTAAAAGTAGGAAAAAAGGGGTTGCGGATGGATGGATGTTTGGATGCTAGGTCAAAACCCTTTTCACAGGTGATGTAGGGAGCTTTGGTCCCCACTTAAAAAAAGTTTTGTAGATTGCCTGCTCTACTAGCTGGTCTCGGATGAATAGGCTTTGTTGACTAGTATATTGAGATAAACTGTTTTTGAATAAACAGTTATTTTAAATCAAGCAGTCCATGCGTTTTTCTTATTTAGGTAACAGAAAACATAAATGTGAACAGTAATGATCCATTAAATGAATACATATGCAAAAGGAAGTAATTCTTTACCTCAGGCAGAATAAAACAAGCCGCTGGATGCAAGAGCACAAAGACTGACCCATATGTTACAGACAAATTAAGCTGATTTAGATTCTTGTAGATTTCATCCAAACCAGTCATAATAAAGTGATGTGAGTCCTACCAAACAGGAGAGACAGGAGAGTAAATTAAAAACAGACATCAGTGGGATAGAGGAGAGTAACTAGGAGCAAAAGGTGGTGAAGTCACTGTAGCAAAACAGAACTGTGCAAATTTCTTACAGAATTCATTCACAAAATAAATAAATAAAAATGGTAGAAATATTTTTGCTTGCACGCATCAAACACTACGTAGCCCATCCTCTCCTAAATTTAACCTTAGTGTCTCCTCAGGCTATGCACTGAAACCTGGAGGACAGCTACAATTGGGCCCCCTCCAGAAAGTTGTCCCCATAACAGAACCTGGTACCTACAAACCTCTCAGACTCAGTAGCATCTTTGGAAGGCATTATTATTCTGCTAATCAGGAATAGCAAAGATAACCTCCAGCCCCCCAGCCCCAATCACTTTTGATTTAAGGGATTTGTTAAAATCAGGTCATGCCTACTTATCATGGCAGATTTTTTTAACAAGTTTACAGAAAGCTTAAACAAAGTCAAAACTATCTTGACAGCCTACCTTTACTTTGCTAAAACTTTTGAAATTATTTCCCATGTGGTTATAAAAAGCAAAGTCTCTAGTGTTAACATTAACCTTTACCATGTCTGCTGGATAGCTAATTGGCATATGGCCTGAACTCATGCAGTTCAAATAAGAGTTGTTTCCTGTAAAATAGAAATACTACTAGCAGTATCGCAGAGGATTACTTCTTACGTCCCTTCTTACTTCTCAGAGATAAAAACGAGCATCAAAGGTCTATGTATATCCAAGTGTATGGATGACTGCAAATTAGGAACTTTATCTATGCTATTCATAATATCCAAATTCTCCATATAGTAGACCTAGATTGGGTATGCTAATCATGGGTAAACCTTAAATGCTAATAAGTATAGAACAGATATCTTTGGTAGGATGTAGGATCTGTATTCTTTCCTGTTATCACACCTCTGGCATTCTTCTTAACCAGACTCCATTATTAGAAACTTGGGTGGGTATCCACATTGATAAGGAACAGCCTTTTGACCACCGTATCGCAGATGGAAAAAGATATATTCTTCCATACACAACTTATCTATTGTGGTATCTCTTCAAGGCACACACATGGCCTTGTCCCCCTTTACATCTCCCATATCATATCTGTCTTCAAAAACAAGCTCCTTTTACTCCTCCCAAATCAGAGCCATTATCGAATACAATGCCCATTTTGGAATGCAGTTACGTAAGCACACTATGCAACATGAATGACCCCAGATATTCCTAACTAGAAAAAGTCCTAGTTTAGGCCCTGACTCACTCCCTTTACTAAGGCTCTTGTACAGGCTCCTATGATTCAGTCTTTGCCTATAATTCTGTGCTATGAAAGATCCCTTGCTTTACCTCTTATTTGACCTTCATAGATCAAACAGCTAAACTAAAATCAACTCCAGAACAAATTCTTACCATAAGATCAACAATACCTGGTGACTTGATAGATTTTGTACCCAGCTTGCCCCAATGTATTTGAAATACATAGCAACAAGCAGAGCATCTCCCTGGTAATCTGTAAAATAAATCTCAGTGATTGGATGGATAACTATAAGTTCATGCTTGACATTAATGCAAAAGATCTCCTCTCCAGAGGGAACTAGAGTCTTCCTTATTATCACAAGGATTGCTTGGTTAAGGTTCTCAATGCCTCTCCATCTCTAAGTCCAGTCTCATCCTGTAAACCTATAAACCTAAAATCATAATCATTATCCCCCATTTTTCACATTTACTACATGGGCTTGGGTTGTGATATCAACTGCCGCCATCTGTCTCTCTCTATTCAATGCCACTCTCCACCCTTCTTCAGCATTCATACCAGACTGTCACAGGTCTTCTTTCACACAATCCATCCACCACTTTGCTGGATGGCCTTGTTTCTTCTTGCCTTCTTCCTGTCTGTCCCAATTATCATCTTCACCAGATTGTCTCTGCTTTCTACACATTTCCCTGAACCACCATAATATGTTTTCTTTGACCTTTTCTGCAATTGGAACTACTCTGGCTTCTGCTCTTATGCCCCAGTTTCTACATCTGTCCCACTGTATGCATCCTACCACACATTTCAAGCACTTCATCTCCATCACCTCTAGCTTCCTCAGCTGCTCTACCTTTACTGACCAGGTTGCTGTACCATTCAGTAGTACTATTCGCACTAGTCACGCCATTGTTTGTATACCTTGCTTTTCAGATTCTTTGGCATTCTTCTGTTACATGCTACACCTGACGTTCTGTGTCACTTGGCTGCAGCCCCTCTAATTCTAGCTCTGACCTCCTCATTCAGGCTTTGCTTCTCCTCAACCACTACTCCCAGATACTTGAAGCTGTTAACCAGTTCCATTATTTTTCCTTCTATCTCAGTTCTCAGCTTCTTCTGAACTCCACCATTTGCTACAATTACAACTGTCTTATCTGTACTCAGTTTAATCCTATGAGCCTTCAGTTTTGCATTCCAGTCCCTCATCCTTCACTGAAGTTCTTGCTCAGAGTCTGCCTGAAATGCTGCATCATCTGCATACAACATCTTTGTTGATCTGTACCCTTCAACCTGTTTGCTAATGTAGTCCATCACCAGTATGAACAGCAGTGGGCTCAGAGCTGAGCCCTGGTGCACATCCACTCCCACTGGGAACCCCCCTGTGAAATTGAACACTGTTCATACTTGAGTCATTAGGTCCTTTTACATTACTTGTACTAATTCTACCAGATTTTCTGGAACTTCAAACTACCACAGGACTGCCCAAATCCGCTTTTTTGGGACCTTGTCATATGCTTTCTCCAAGTCAATGATGCCCAGTTGGACTTTTTCTTCATCTCTAGCTTCTTATCAACTATCTGTCTCACTGCAAACGCTGGGTCAGTTGTGCTGCATCCTGAATTGAATCAAAACTGCTCATCTCCCATCTTGCTTTCTATAACTCTGCATATTCGTTTATCAATCAACCTCTTTAGAACTTTCATGCAATGTGGCAGACTTTGATAGCACTGTACTGGCCACAGTTGTGAATGTTCCCTTTGTTCTTGAACAATGGCATTAGTATGCTTGTTCTCCACTTATCGGGGATACGTCTTTCTCTCCACAAAGCTATGAATACCCTTAGGAGCCATTTCCCCCATTTCACCAAGCGTCTTTATCATATCTGCTGTGACCTCATCTGAGCCCGATGCTTCCTCTGACTTCATTTCCCTTACTTATTCTATGGTGGTCTCCTCTTCTCTCATTGTAGTCTGTGTGTGGGATAGTACAGCGTCTGTGGATTTTTCTTCATTCAGAAGCTACTAGAAGTTCTTCCTTCTGGCTTTGATGTCCTGTGGACTGGTGAGCAGGTTGTTGTTGGCATCTCTTATGACAGGTGTCTGACTATCTTCTTTATCTTTCTGTCTTTGCCCTGCAACCTGATATAGTTTCTCTGTGCCATCTACTGACTTACTTTCCAGGAGCTGGTACCGTGCCTCTGATGCCTTGTTTTTTGCAATTGCAACTCGTTTCTTAGCTTCTTTGTTAGCCAGCCAGTATTCTTTGCTAGCCCGGTCTGTCATTTCTGTTGCCAACGTTTTCCTGCACTTCTTTCATTTGATATCTTCCTGGACTTCTGGATTCCATTACCAGTTTTCTATATGTACCTTATTTCCATACCTGGATCGGCTGCATATCTGTTCTGTAGTCCTCACATGTGCTACTTTGAGGCACTGTGATTCTTCTTCCTCCTCTTCTTGAGATGCTAGAACCATGAGTAACTCTTTGAACTGTTGTGATTTCTCTCCAGTCAACTTCCAGGTCTTCAGCCTGATGTCTGTTGATCTTAGAGCCTTCTCTGACCAGTGCTTGCAGCTGATTGTGGCAACCAGTAGTTTATGCTGTGGCTGACGGTTTCACCAGGGTCGACTCTGAAATCACTGATTCTACCCAGTGACCTTTCCTTACTACAATGAAGTCTACCTGAGTTACGTGTCAACCACTCTTGTATATGATCTTGTAAATGTGTCACTTGCTTAACCATGTATTGGCTACTATCAAGCCATTTGCCTGACAGAAGTCTAGAATGACCTCTCCTTCTTTATTTCTGTTGTCCCACCCATGTGGACCCAGGCAGTTCTCATATCCTGTTCTGCTTTGTCTGTCCTGCTATGTGCAGTCAAATTACTTATTATTAACACCAATTCATGTTGTCCTGCTTTATCTATTAGGTCCTGCAACTGTGGTCTTAATGCACTCTTTTTCTCACTATCAAAACCTTCTTGTAGAGGATAAGCTGAGATTATGAATACTGCCCTATCATTAGGCTGGAGTCTGATTGCCATGAGCCGGTCAGTAATTCTGATTATATCCCTCACTGACTTTTGAAGCCTCTTCCTCACCACAGTTCCCACACCATTTCAAGCCTGACCTCTTTCTGACTAGTAGATCTGGATCCCAAGCCAAGTGGCTTTGCATTGCTGCACTGCCCTTCCATCTTGTCTCATGGATACATAGGATGTCCAGCTTCCTCCTTACTATCATGTCATATATTCCAAGATGCAGCCTGTCATTGAACGTACATTGAGTATAGCAATTCTTAGATCATGTTTAGCAGGTTGACTAGTTTTATATCCAGTTTTTGCTCAGCGCTATTCCAGGTAATTCAGGATGTGCAACTGGACACTGGCCTGCCAGTAGCTTATTGAACCAGATATGCTGAGCTTTATAGGTTCATAGCTTCATATGAGATTACTAGGTTAATGGCTTAAGGGCTCCTACAAGCCTAGCAAATATAACCCAATTATACCCAATATATGGGGCATATAGGGGCAAAAGTATGGTATGGATTTGTGCCTGTGCACTGAGTATCTTACAGATTGCCCCTGTCCATACAGAATATAGGGTAATCTGCAAGATACTCAATGTGCAGGCACATACATATGGCAGGCACACATTGACCAATAGGGCTACATATACCCCTCCCACTGTTAGCATGGGTCCTTGGTGTAGGTTGGGTCCTCAACCTGGTTATCACCAGCAAATACCCATGCCCATTTGGAGACATTAATCAAAGCAACTGATTCACCTATAGCCGTATTTTGCACTGTTGAGTGGCTAGCCCTTATACGGCGTGCAGTCTGTGATCCATGTTCTACTATCATGAGGATACTGCACACCACAGTAGATGCCCAAAGTGTTTGATTTACACAACTTTTCCCCATACAGTGCACCATGTAGAGTCTCTGCTACTGCCCACAGCTTCATTTGTTTATTTTTGGTGAGTCTGAAACGGAAACACTCAGCATGTTTTTTGGAAATGGGAGGAACCCCACAGAAACACAGAGAAAATGCAAACTCCAAAAAGGTATTTGACAGAGGTCAGGATCCAACCTTATACCTTGTGCATGGGAGGCAAAGACCTTAACCATTATGCCTACTGGTCTCTTATAAATTTAAAACAAACATTGAAAATAAGTCAAAGCATACTATTACATGTAAGCCTCTTACCATACAGTGTATGGTACTGTAGCAGAGGACTGGGTCTGTTTTTCAATTTCATAATTTCATGTCACTGATTCAATAAGAAAAAAATCAAACAAGACCCATTCTTTCTCTAGCTGGGATGGGGTATAACTTATTCATTCTTATTTCAACACAGATACACAGGTGGGTGATGTTTATACTGAATGTGTTATCTAACATAAGAGGTAAAGTACTTCCCTATGCTATGTGACACTATTCAGGCTGGGTAAAGATGCACTTTGGAAGTATTTTTAAGTCAGACCATAGAATCAGAAGCAAGTGCGAATCTTGTTCTCGAGATTTTAAAGTATGGGTGAGAACAGTTTAAAATAGTGTCACTAAGACTCCAGTTAGTCTGTTACTCTTACTTATTTATATTACACACTTAGATACATTAAACAGTTATTTATCACATGAAAGTCAGATCCTGGACTCATCTGGCCTTGTGATCTATAGTAAACCAGTAAATAAACTGAAATGATCAAGCTGCATAAAAAGAAACAAATGACATGGCTGCAAAGGGCTTCCAGACCAGATTATCAATCCTTGCTTAATAAACAAATGTTGTTCTTCTTTTGGCTTTTCCTGGTTAGGGGTCGCCACAGCGGAACTCCGGTCCGCTAATGATTGGCAGTAGATTTTTACGGTGCCAAGGTGCCAGCTCAACGCCCAACCTTCAATGAAGGCACGCCCTACACATGTCTTTTGAATGCCACTCGACCATGGGGAGGACATGCAGACTCCACACAGAAGGTGCTCCAGTCAAGAATCGAATGGGAGAACCTCTTGCTGTGAGGCAACAATGCTACCACTGCACCACCACGGCTTTTGCTTAATAAACAAATAAATAAAAAAAATGTTAAATTAGTTTAATGGTTATGCAGTAATATAGATAAAGTCAGTTCAGAGGAGTGCATCAAAATGGTAAACAACTTTCATCAGGAGATACAGTATATCATGATAAACTTTAAAATAAATGTATATCTATTACTGAAAGAAGTGGTGAGGAGGTCAAATGATAAAAACTTTAACATTGGAAAACATTATATTAACCATGTAAAAAAGGTTGTACCCAAAGACATTATAGAGGAAGAGTTTACAAACAGAAGACAAAAGGCAGATAATCCAGCAGCTATGTGAGGACGTATTTATTTACACAGAGGGTGGTACATGAGTGGACCTGAATCCTGAGGAGTTTGTGAGGTAATTGGTCCATAATTCAGTAATGTATGCATCAGGATTCATGTCAATCCCTGGGGTTAATTGGACCAATCAGAATATGAGTTTCTTGGAGAATGTGGCTTCTCAAAAGCAAAAGACTTAGACTGAGTGGGTCAAGGGACACCATCTTTAATAATGATATGTTTCTAATCATCCTAACAGTAAGTTTCTATTCTCTTAGGATGAAAAAAAAATTACTGATGTTAATACTTTGGACAGGTAAATTATTGAGTGGGAAAATGTTAATATTTGAGCAGGATTGTAATTTATACTATAGTTTGGGCATATTGCCTGGCAGTATAGCAGAGATAATTCAGGATACAGTCACCTACTGAGCTGTTGCAATCTTGTAATTTTATTCCCTCAGTTTCTGCACATGTTAGGTTACCAAACTGGTGCTGCAAGGTAATACCTGAAAAGAGGATGCAGTACTAAGTAAGTTTGAATTCACTAATGAAATAAAATGTAACAACCATGTGTAAAATGCTTGTACAGCAGTTTCCAGCAGAAATGACTGGACTCAATAGTATAAATAAGAATTGCCATGCAATGGTAAATAGGAACTGATGCAATGGAAATATGGCGCTGTCTTCTATTTCTCTTGTTTGCATGCACTTCAGTTCAGGCACATATAATGAAGAACTAGATAAGTCAAATGCTACTAAAATCATGAATAACAGGAGGTGTTTTGGGGTTATCTTAATGGAAGCATTGTATATTATGGATAACCAAACCCAAAGGTTTATTTTTTTAATCAATAGTTTCTTTTGTGAACATAGCTCATTAAAATTTCACCATACAGGCCTATAGATTATACAGAAAAAAAGGTTAGAACCTTTTGATAAGAATGAGCATTCAGACTGTCCATGTAATATAACTTTTTTCCAGAATAAAAATGCCCAAGGTCACTAGAAAAGGTCAAATTGATGCACACTTCTGTTGTTGCTCAAGGCAGATCTGCATACGTTATTAAATGTCACTATGATATTCTCTACTGACATGATGGAAATGACATAAACAGCGCTGTGAAAGTCATATGTAAGACAAATGTCTTCTGACTAGTAACTAAAAACCCAGTAATGTATTTACCCTTTACATACTGGCTGTATTGAAAGACAGAAGGCAACAAGTAAAGTCAAGAAGATGTAAGCTAAAGCCTAGCTTTTTTGAATATGATAAATGAAATATCTTATTTTTTATCAACAACTTATTAGCAGAATGAATACAAAATTCATATATATGATGCAAATAATTTATGGCATGTAGGAATATTCATTTCATGGAGAATCATGCGAAGGTACTCTATAAAGCAAGTCTAGAAGAAAAGGATAGAAAGCAAATGTGGGACAAGAACATGGTACCAGAGAAAAGGTACCAGAGACACAGAAATATGCTGTAACTTGAGAAGCAGAGATGTCAGAGTAGACAGGCAGAAATAAAGTTTGTCAAATAGTGGCTGAGGAACCATAAATGAAAGTTAAAGCACAGCTGATCACTTTTAGATTGCAGCATAAATTAATGACAGATTCACATCTGCACGGGGAAAGAAAATTAAACTAACCATAAACTGAAGGGATAGTCAGAGGGGATGAGGTTAGGAAACAAGGCAACAGGAAAATGTATAGTGAGAGATGGATGGATTTATTCTCTGATTAAAATAAAAAGGTGAATGGAGGCATGTCCTTCATTTGCATTAAGTCTTAATGTCAGGAGAAAGGAGGCAGGCTCATGCTCAGATGTGGATATAAACTCACCCATACCTAGCAAGCCCTCAAGTTAGCAGGCAGGCAGGTGAAGTCTAAAATGGGGATTAATGGCAGCTCCCTAAGATGAAGAGTATTGAAGTATAGTTTTGGTGATGAAAGTGAAGGATGGCAAGCTGAGGAATCCAGCAAAAAGAAGTACAGAACCCAGGGTATTGTACAAAATGTTGGAGGTCAAAGAACCAACCTATATACATGAATTGTTTGACAGGGATTTTCATTATAAGTTATAGAGTCAAAAGTGTGATCCTTGGAACTACAAAAATGTAAGAGTGACTATGGAGAAATATATATACTAAGTCAAACTGCTGTATCCTGGAGAATTCCAAATTTGACAGGATATTGTGCTTTTACAGTCATCAAAAACACCATGGAGTGTTACGGCCAGGAAATAAAAGCACAGACTGTACATATCACAAACCTTTAATCAAAAAACTAATAAAAAGATAAGCACTTTCATTCAATTAAATAAGAACTTCATCAGATAAAACTCAAACAAATGACACATGATAAATACCTTACAGATTTTAAAACTCAATCATGTGACCACCAAGCCCCCAGGTTGTATAAATGTCACCTTAAAGCATGATATACTTGTATTACTTTTTAGAAATAAAACGCATATAAGAATAGATCCATACAAAATAAAACTTTAAGATTTCAGATGTAAGATATATATTACCAAACAAGTAAATACATTAAATAATTTACTTGACTTAATTAAATAATTTACTTGATATTTAATACTCTCATGAGTATCTCTAGTGGTTGAAGAACTGTGTATATGATAAAAGAAGTATAACGCAGTGGCGGCTGGTGACTTCAAATCAAAGGGGGGCTGCAAGAGACAGTTGAATGTGTGGGACCAATGGGAAGGGTGTGACCAACTAGAAAGGGGTGCAGCTATGCTCAAAACCACAAAAACTGGGACTTTAATTAAATACGCTGCCCTGGGTGCCAAACCATCTTTATGAGAATCCAATCATGACTAAATGAAGTGTAGAAGAAAAAAAATATTTCAATGCATTGGCTACATGAGAGCTTACTTTATATCTAGATGGAAGAAAAGGTTATGAGGCATGAAAAAATAAATTACTTTTTAAATACATTACTGGAATGCCAGTCAAAATCAAGTATAAGAAAAACAAGCAGCACTTAACTCAAACCACTTCTCCTTGCACTGCAGTTCTAATTATAATTTATATTCAGCTTTATTAAAGTACCAAGTACCATGCTAAAAGTAGCAATCTCTGTGATATCCACTTGTAAAAATGTTTCTTATCCAAAAAAGACCTGCTGCCTGACAACAACTCTCCACTTGTTTCATGGGGAAGACATGATCAAAGTAAAAAATGAACAGCAAACAAGAAACAAGCTCAAGATAAATTGCTTAAAGGATTACTAGACAGGTTATGGATCACACATGATAGATTGGCATTCTGTTTAGTTTACTGATAAAGCCTGCAAAGATGACTGCAAGTCTCCAAAAAATGTATGCACCAATAATGACAAAACCTCCCAATTCAGGACATTTCCATCATAAAAGTCTACTCAAACTTCTACAACCACCAGTATCAGATCAGTAAATATGCACCATCTCTGCAGAAGTAAAATTCATCTAAATAATTCCATATTAAAGAGATCTGTAACTAATGAAGAGGTTGCTGCTAGCAAACAACTTTATATTTCATTGTTTCATTCACAAATAAAGTGCCTGTTGCCCTTGAGGAATAAATTGCCCATGTTACATTAAAAAATGATAAGCTAGTAATATTGCAATAGGGAAAGGATGGCAAACTGATAACAGGTTCATAGTTGCTAGGTATCTCCGCCAAAGAGGACATGCTCAGGACCGCAGCATCCACCCCCTTTAAAAGTATAACACAGTACAGTATCGGCAATGCATCTACATTCTGTGGGAGTAGAACCCATAGCTTTCTGCATCAAAAGCTGTTGTGCTATTAATAATGCAAGCAGACTCAGCATAAGCAGCACTAAACTTCTTTTCCCCTGAAGCTCTTAGCTCTTTGTAAAATCCACTTGACACTCAACTGTATCTCTCAACTTTTCAGCACATGAGCACAAGAAGTCTGGAAAAAGCCAAAATTTATTGGGGGGGACAAAAGCCCAAAATACAGGGACACATTTTAAACATTGCTTGTATAACTTTGGAAAGTTGCTAGAATAAAATGCTGTGCTACCACTATGCATTTCACTGCCATGTCTTGGCCCCAGGACCCTGTGAACTACAGTCAGAGCACCATACCCCTATGCCAAATCAGCTGTTGCTTGAAAGACAGGAAGACTGAAACTTAAATGGCTATCATTTAGTGAATTCAGTTCTCACCATAGCTCTCAACCTCTTAGCACAAAACACCTGGACAAAGCCAATAATGGGAGAATACAGCCCCCAAACATATTCAGTGAATTCAGTTCTCACCATAGCGCTCAACCTCTTAGCACAAAAAACCCGGGCAAAGCCAATAATGGGGAATATAGCCCCAAAAGTAGGGACAAATTTCAAATACTGATCTTATAAACTTAGAAAATTGCTAGAATAAAATGTTTTGTGTTACCTTGTACTTTCGGAAGAATATGAAGTCTGAAATTCAAAGGCCTGTCATTATTCAGTGAATTCAAAATCCAGAAAACCACAGATTTTATGAGGAACAGAACAGAACAAAAATATGAGGCAAAACTTTGAAAACTTTTTGTAAGTGGTGGTGTGTATGGAATTTGGGCTCTTGCTACCTTCACCCAAAGTTCAGGGTTTGAGCCTAAGTTACTCTCTAGCCACCAGTTATAGTTAACTGGGCCATTTCACACACACACAACTCAGAGTATATAGTTTAGATACGTGATATAAATATTTCAATATTTTAACTGTTTATTGTGGTTATTTAAAGGGTGGCCACGGTGGTGCAAGGGTTAGCATTGCCACCTCACAGCAAGAGTGTCTCCACTTCGAGCCTCGCCTGGGGTGCCTTCTGTGCGGAGTTTGCATGTCCTCCCTGTGGTTGCGTGGGTTTCCTCCGAATGCTCCGGTTTCCTCCCAAAGACATGCTGTAGGTGGATTGGACACTCCAAATTGGCCCTAGACATGAGTGCATGTGTTTGCCTTCTATGGAAGGTTGGGCACCAGGCTGGCAACTTGACACCACAAAACTCCACTGCCAATCATGAGCAGACAGGTGATCCACTCTGGCGACCCCTAACAGGGAAAAAGCCAAAAGAAGAAGAATTGTGGTTATTTACAGTTTTGACAGTTTTTATAGTTATTGCTAGTTACAGAAAGTGCATGGTCCTTGACTTGTTTATAAAAAATGTTTAAGCATATCCAAAATACATTATTTCATCACTGAGACCCTCATTAGTTTTGGGTTCTATATACTTAATTAAATTAGGTACATGAAAAACTACTATGTTTGTATTTGTCTGATTCATGTCTTTGGAATTTGGAAGTAGATAAGTTAACAGAATAATATTTGGCATACATATATTGTTTATTTTACAACATCCTCACCAGCTGTGTTTTGGAATAGTGTCAACAGGCCCGAAACACAGGGGGGTGAAAACAGCGAACTGCTTGTGCTCCTGTGTGGTGGCAAGCACCCCCCCACATACCATTGAACTTATACATACCAGCTGCACACTTCTAGTTCACATTGAAAAATCACACCCAGTAGTGATTTCCTATGGAAAACAGCCATCAGCGTTGTGCTCCTTGACGTTTTGTACTTTTTGGTTATTGATGCAAGAGGATTTTCTCACTGGCTACTTGCAGATATACTTTTCTTTCTTTGTTTTTCGAATAGAATTGTTATTTTAAAATCAAACTGCAGCATATAATTCTTAATTCTGGCCTATCAGGTGCACGTGCATCTTTCTTGAACCATTGTGTTAACAGGAAAACCAATATATACATGCAAATAATAATAATAATAATAATAATAATAATAATAATAATAATAATAATAATAATAATAATAATAATAATAATAATAATAATAATGTGTTAGCCTTTAAAATGTGCATGCATTTTTAAAGTTTTCCTTACCAAAAAGACATTTCTAAAGCCAACATTAAATTCATTTTTCACTTGCTTCTAGAGATTTTATTATTGTAATGCACGACACACCGTCATTACCCTCAGAAAGAGGGAAAAAAGTTTGACCTTATTAAAGCACCTTCCTGATGTCAGAATAGTGCTTAAATATGTTTGTGTTATAGCTTTCAAAAATGTAAATAAAACATGTAGCACTTCTACATTTTTTCTCTAACATCTGTAGTGTAGAGGGACCAGGTTAACCTCCATGCACTTCAGAAAATTATAATCAGGTCACTCTGCTCATAACCCTGCTTGTTGTTTGAAGAAAATGCTAATATTCACCTTTGGAGTTTGGCTCTCAATATGAATTTCATGATGTCCATGTGTTAGACGCACAATCTAGTTATTATTGGAGACGAGATCATGCTCCTCATCATTTTTATGTTTGTCAGATAAAATGTGTACTTTATCACAGGCTGCTCTGTTCCTTATTTACAGTACGTCTTTGAGCTTTTTGGTCTACTCACATTTTTATAGATTTTTCAAGAGCAGTGTGCTTATATTGCATTTTGTCACCATTCTGTTTTGGGGAGTGCAGTATTGCAGAAATGCGGGTATTCATTTTAAGAATACCGACTGAGCCACTACTGAGGCATTACACAACTAGTTGTGAATTAAAAACAGCCGTGGACATTCACAACATTAGATTCATTTTCAATGCAGTGATAAGGAAACAGTACCAGAAGAAACAGCTAGAACCAGACACTTCTTAATGAAGTCCTCCTTGATGAATATTTCTTGGTGTCCCTTTAACACAGACCCTGCCCACTCTGTTTCCCACAGCTACAACAGTTTATTTTATTTACTTTATACCCCATTGCCCACAGAGTTCACCCCACAAGCAAGCAAGCAAGAAAACTCATGACATTAGCCTTTCCAAGATTGCAGTAAAAGCCCAAAAGTGAAGCATCTTTATTTCACCCAGTGCTGTGTTGTCAAATGCCAGAAACACTGCCTGATCTTAAGTCCGGTACAAACTTAGATAAACACTTTACTGCTGGAATAGACTAGTGTCAAACATTGCAGTCAAGTGCAAAGACAACTCTTGGGTACCTCCTGTGCATAAATAAACACCATTATGCCTACATTGTGCAGCATCTGTGATATGGTTTACCAACACAGCTGCAGAGTTTCTTCTATCCTATCAGTGTGGGATAAGACGATCAAAGCAAATGATTTCCCCCAGATGAAATGGCAAAGCTCCATTTTACTGACATGGGAATAATGGTATTGATTTATGATTTTACTTATTACGATTATTCAGTTATATTCTCGGAGTGCTTATTAAATAAACAGAACAAAAGTGGTTTCCAAATGCCATGTAAGAGAACAGAGAACAAAGAAAACTGACAGTAGTTCAAGGGTCTTGCTGAATAAGTTAGTTCAAGCTCTGGCATTTAGGTAGCCCTAAAGATAGAAGCTGAAGTGTGTATGTAAATTCTACAAATGTACTGCTTTTGTGAAAGTGCCATACCAAAACACACACACACACACACACACACACACACACACACACACACACACACACACACACACACACACACACACCTTCTTCATTCCGTACAGTTCTCGAACCTGCATAGCTTTCTCACAGCTTCTTCATCCTGTACCTGCAGTAATCCTACATTTCTCGTACCTGCATAGCTTTCTCACAGCTTCTTCATCCCATACCTGCAGTAATCCATATAGTGCTTTCTCCTGCAATCACCCACAGCTTCAGTATCCACATAGCTTTCTCCTGCAACCCACAGCTTCAGTAATCCTGCATTCACGCTGGAATGCATACTTCCGGTTTCTGGTTTCTTGGCTCTTTTGAACGTTCCAAGACTGCTGACTCTGCAGTCTGATCCCCGTCCAGTCTATGTGGTTAGCACCGCATAGACTTCTGGGGAATCAGCAGTCTGCTTCCTTCTTCCTGAATCCGGACTGGTAAGACAGCAGTCTGGATTTACTTTGTATGGAGCCTGGATTTGGATTTGTATGACTGTACCATTGTGGCTCACAGCTGGGGGGGGCTGCAGTCCGATATCACAAGCCGCCCCTAGTATAAAGTAACATTTTAACTATGCATTATTTATTTTTTAGTTTTATGAATGAAAGTTGCTATTGCATAATAATGGGTACCTTTTATGTTTTAATTTAACTATGAGATGAATTCAAACATTTTGTCTACACTGTTACTTTAAAATAGTATCCACCAGTAGAATTCATCTGACTGGTGGCTTTTGAACATGTGATACTTTGTTCCTTGTATTTAAAAACCTTTTTGAACATCTGTATATTTTTCTGTTTGTTGTAATATTATTTCTGAAGAAGTTACCGCATTTGCGGTGACGAAAAGCGCTTCAAGTTTACAATATTAGACTACACCTTTTGTAACCTTTCTACCTTGGACTTCAGGACTTGATTTTTTTAAGTTTGTCTTGAACATTTTAGCTATGCTGTAAGCTCTCTTTCCTAGCTGTTTGCAAAATATTCCGCTTTTTGCTCATTTGTTAATCATCTTATAAGAGGTAGAATATTTTGAAGATGGAAAGTTGACCGAGGCTGCAGTTTCTTTAATTATTTTGTTTGTTGGTACTATGAATATTATGGTAATATCAAACCATACTATACTGTCTAAAAACTGAAGAAGAGAGAATTTAAGGACATGTAGTTTTAATTAGTCATTTAAACTACAAATTCTTAAAGTCTTCTACTGAGATTTGTTCTTGGACAGTTATAACAACATTTAGAAAGTCAAAACTGCATCATATAAAATCCTGCATATCCAAAAAAGTATTCAAATTCTGGAATTGATTACTGCAAAAAAATTCTCTTCTGAGTGCTAGCAATACCCCTCAGTTCTTGTTATTTCTGTAGACTGTCCATATTTTGTCTCAAATGTTGGTCCTGCCCCTCATAACATTTTTGATTTTCTGGTGAATCACTTATGATTATAGTCAGTCAGTAATGCCAGACATTAGGATTTTATACTTATTGTTCAAAAATGCATTTTAATGGAAAATATGTTGTTGTATTAACCTTTTAAATGAATTATAGCAGTATTTATAATCATTCCTGTTGTTATCCTCCACCAATATTTTTGCCTTTGTCCTGAATTCTTGACTAAAGAAGTTGAGGCATATGGTGCAACCCCAAACATTCAGATCTAAATTATTTCAATTTGAGGTTTTTCATCAAACTAGGAAAAAAGTCCTAGGCTCTTCATATTGCTACATTTGCTTTGAACAGGTTTGTCTGCATTAGGCAGATCTGGAAAAGTATCTTGTTTATTTGCAGTCTCAATAGCTCAACATGTGGCACACTTGTGCAAAAAGCTGTGGCTTCTATTCCCACCCCATGGCATTGGAGTCATTTTTCAATATTGACACTACAGGGCAACATAAGGGAGGTGCTGCACTGTTGGGTGTGCCATGCTTCAGATAAGATATTAAACCAAGGTCCCACCTGCCTGAGTTTGTGGTAGCTCAAGCTGATGTAAAAAATCCCCTTGTCCTTTATTTATATACAAAAAAGAACTCCTATTTACAAAATATTTACATATTTATAAATCGTTACAAATGTACAAATATATAGATATTCAAATCTGTTTATACATATTCATAATTTTCTTTAAAATCATTTTAAATGTTTATCCCTATTAGACCCCACTCCTCTATATATATAACCACCATCTGATTTTACGTAATATTGTTGCTAAAATCCATTTACCATTAAACATAATTTAATTCATTCTTTCATTCCGTATAACCCATATAACATAAAATAACATTTTATCTATTCTTTTAAAATATTCTTTATTTGTATTCTTATAATCTCCATATTTAATCAAACACATGTTTATTTTATCCACTTTTTTATATCTTTGAAAAAAATCTTCTTTCCATAATTTTCCCCATAACCCTTTTACGTTTTAAAAATGCATGTTCCGTAGTTTCTTCTATAATTTTCCTTTTAATGACATATTTCCTTTTATTGGCAATTTATCTATTATTAGTCTCTACAAAAATAATGACATTCTACTTTCTGATTACACCATTTGTTTTTTATTTTTATAGTTTTATTTTGTTTCATCTATTAGATTTTCCCATGGTTTTACATAGTAATGTTCTATCATTACATTCTGATACCATTCTTTTCTATCTTTTTTCTTTGTCATCAATTTGTATTTTCCACAAAAATATTTTTTCTTGGTAACAATTTATTTCTTCATTTATACTTTCTTTTTCACTTTTACACTCTTTTACCATACCCCAAAATTTATCAAACTTATATTTAAACAATTTTACTACTAGTCTCTCATCTTTTTTATTTATCCACTTTAACACTTTGTACACATTTAATGAAGCAGCATATACCACTAGGTTAATTAACCCTATTTCACACACTATCAAAATTATAACTAATGCAAAGTATATATAACTCACAGGGCATCCCTGTCTTATACCACTCTTCATATGTACCTCTTGGCTTATCCAGCCATTTATAAGTATTTTTACTTTATCATTACTATATGCTGGCATACATAACTTCCTAATTTTCTCATTGATATTATATTCTTTCATTATTAGCCATAACATTTCATGTCCAGTTGTGTCAAATGCCTTATTAAGGTCTCCTATCATAATTTGTGCTTCTTTTTTATTCATAACATCATCCATAATTTCTCTGTCATTAATAATTCTTGACAACCCTTCCCTCTTATGCTATATATACTATTTATACAATGTTTCTTAATATTTTCAGTTTTAATTTTAAAATTGTTTTGTAGTATTTTCATAAAAGTCTTATAATCATTCTTATTCAATACTATCAGTCCCCTGTTTTTTAATTGTCTTCTATCTCTCTTCTTTCATGTGAATGTAAGCATTCCACCTCACAATTCTTTATACATAAAACCTTCATTTAACCAGTCATTCAAAATATTTAAAAATATTTTTTGCCAGTCCCTTAAATTTTTATACATTTCATACCCTATTCCAGCTGGTCCTACAGCCGAATCTATGTAATATTTTCCCTTGAACTCATTAAAGCCAACTGTAAGTGTACACTATTCTGAGTGAACAGACAACATAAGCATGCAAAAAGCAACAATGCCAGTGTACAAAAACTAGAAGAAAATCACTCCAACTTGATAACTTGAGAGCTTTCATCTCTTTAATAACAAACAGTGACTTGACCAGAAATACAAACCCTTATTATACAAATACTATATCTGTCTATCTATCTATATAGATAGATAGATATATATAGATATGGATATGGATATAGATTTAAATACTAAAAATCATCCAATCACATAAAAATGATTTGATGACATCACTTCCTCATTTCATCCATTTAAGAGCACAGTTAATGTTTAATGCTTCATTTAAACCAGGCAATACACCAGCTTGAAGCAAAATTTGCCCTCTAAATTCTTTAAACTCTAAAATGTTATTAATATCACCTATAAAATTGTTGACTTGATCTAATATAACAAACCTAAAATCATGAAACCCTTTACAACTAATATTATGCTTAGCTATAGCATTTTCAAGTCCTTATTCTTAGTGGCATTTTTGTGCTCTCTAATACAATCACTGAGTTTATGTGCTGTTTTGCCTACATAAAAAGAAATACATGAACTACAATTACCTAAGTTAACAATAATTCTGGACATACAATTATAAAATGTAGGTATATTATATTAAAACAATGTGCAGTTAAAAATATGTTTCCCAGATAGCACATACTGGTATGCATTACATCTTCCACATTTATACATCCCTGCAAAAGGTTGAATATTAATTTGTCAATTATTTTCTACCTCAGCAAAATATTTAAGTGCTTTTGTTTTTTATAACAAAAATACGGTTGATTCCCTAGTGCTTCAACTAACTTGCCATTGCCAGCTGAAATGTGTCAGTTGCTAATAATAACATTTCTAATAAAATTGACTTCTATACTAATCGGTAAAGGGAATCTTAATTCTTGTTTAATGTCCACTACAACTTTACTACTAGAAAATAAATGTTCTTAAAATTGAATGGTATTTAGTCAACCTAAGCTGGGAAACTTCTGCCTTCACTTCATACACTAGTGTTGCAGGGTATTCCCTAGCCAAAAACAATTCTTTCAAAACAGCACACCTCTTTTTAAAATTAAGGTCATCACTAATAATTCTAGAGAGTGTAATATACTGCCCCCTTACTATATTTTCTTCATAAAAAAGTATGTGCTATTAAATTCAAAGTAGTTATTTCTAAATGTCTATTTCCTGTACATTTTAGAACTAAAACAACCATCTGTAACATTCAAAGTGAAATGGGTGTCTAAAAATTGTGCCTCCCAATCAATATTCGATACAATAAATTTAAATAAACCTGTTACTGGTATTAATTGTATTCATTTCTGACAAAAATTCATTCAGTTGTGATCTTGTGCCATGCCAAATGAAAAATGTATCATCTATATAATGTCTGTAAAGTTGTACGTTAGAAAAATAATTATTTTTTTCTAACACTTCAACCTCCAATGCACTTACCACTAAATTAGAAAAAAATGGTGCCAATTTTGCCCCGATTGCCACCATGCTAGTTTGCTCATAAATTGTATTATTAAATGTAAAAATATTATTTTCTAATACCAACTCAATTAAATAACACCAGGTGTTAATCTTACCAGTGGGAACCTCAGTATACTTGACCAAATAGTTTCTAACTAATTCTACACGCAAATCATGTAGAATACTCAAATACAGCTCTTCTACATGCAAAGTTACCAGTAATTTATCTTTACTGGTGATATGATATTGAGATAATAAACTTAAAAAGACCCGTGAATTTTTAAGATATTTGATTTTCTGTACTATTTGATTCAATGATTTGTCAACAAATTCAGAAATTAAATCTTTTTTACTCCTCTTTAGCAATACTGTGTGGTGAAAAGGAGGATCAACCTCATTTTTATTAACCTTGGGAATGCTGAAGCAAACTTCTAAACTTGGATAATTAACTGTCATAAAATTAAATTCTTGTGGAGTGATATCTCCTTGATATAATAATTACAACAAACATAGATATATATTTCTAAATCTCAAGAAAACCTCCTCTTTTGAAGTCATTTTACAATTCCTGATGTTAGTTAATAACTCTTCCATTTGTTAATATATGTATCTATTCTCATAATTACTTTCCCTGTGCCCTTATCTGCTTTCATAATCCTTATTTCACAATTATTACTATGTTCCTTGAGGGCAAAATATTCTTCAGAGGATAAATTATTTTGTACATTTTTCCATCTTATACACCCTAATATGATGTCTTCTTCACACATAGCTCATAGGTTAGTACTAGACATTTTAAGAAAAACATTCAGTGTACTATTAAGTGTTGGAGTGTGTACTATTAAGTGTTGGAGTGTATACTCTCTTTCTACTACAAATATCAATTTTATGAATGACATTATTAGAACAGTTATCTAACTAAGTTATCTAAAATGAATTTAAGATTAGGTTTCTAATAGTCATAAATCAAGCGAAACATCAATTACATTTACATGCTGGGTAGGAGTATACGAAAGACCTTTCTGAAAACATTTAAATGTATATCAGAAAATGCACTGTCAGATAAATTAAAAACTAATGCTTTATTGTTAAGATCCATCACTGGAAAAAATGTCTATCTCTGCTGATGTCCCTGACTCTCTCCTCTTCCTCATCCCCTCATCCCTTTGTCTGGTTGTTTGTTTTTTCGTTTCCCTTTCCCACTAAAAAATTTTTCATTGTGGTTTGATTGTTGCTTGCATTAATAATGTTCATAGATCCAGTGTTAGCCACAGAAGAAATAACCACTGTCTCAATGGCTTCTGATGAACCATTATTAGCTGCTTGATTCAGTCGGAGGGAATGAATCAGCATCAGATGCTATTGGGGGTATGTCAGGACCGTCTATCTATTGGTTAAATTATTAAAACCAATAGTATTTGCATTAGTCAAGTTCTTTTTAACAAATTTCATATTAATGGCATAAGCAGTCCCATTTTTATATTGCTTCATATCTCTCAAAAGTTTCTTTTGTTTCTTATCAATAACAAAAGAAACATGTCTAGTGAGCTTGATTTCAAGCTTCTGACACATATTATTTACTTCATGAAAGAACAAACGTTTATGATTTCAGAATAAAGTTCTTTAATGTCTGTCTAATTTCTCCATTTTTGAATAATTGAAATAACCAATAGCTTCATAACTTTAATGCCAGCATCATTGTATACTTGGCAAATAGATTTAAACAGTAAATCATTCTCTTCTATGCCATTAGGAAAGCAGTAACATCTTAGTCCCATAGGGACTAAATCATTCTGTATGCAACTTGTCATAAAGCTTACTCTTATAGGTACAAAGCACCCTTTCTAATTTCATAAATAGAGACTTACAGTTTTGAGACAAAACTTTGAAATTTTGTCTGTTAGTACTTATTCCGTTCACCACATTATTAACATCTGTGAAAAAGGGTTGACTGAAGAACAGGAAAGAACCATCTCTAATAATTCAATGCTTGCAGACTCAGTCATGGAAGAAGTTAGTGTACTCCAGCCACTGCCGTTCAGATGTTTTGCCTCCATGGGAAGAGCTTATGTTTTACTAAAACATTTCAACAACAGTTGCGCTTTCAACAAAGTTTCATTAAGGGCTTGAAATGTACCAGCTAATTCACCAGGATTATTGTGTACTGATAAGTCCAGTAAATTTTGAAATTCCATATTCAATAGGTTGGATATAATGAAAAAGAACATTGGCAAAATAAAACAAATGCAACACCAATTCTAACAAAACTCAAAGAACACAAATACCAACAATGCCTGTGTACAAAAACTAGAACAAAGTCAATCTAACCCAATAACTTGAGTTCTTTAATAACAAAGTCTTAATCAGAAATACAAACCCTTATTATACAAACATGTAAATACTAAAAATCAACCAATCATCTAAAAACTATTTGATGATACCACTTCCTTATCTCACCCATTTAAGAGCACAGTTAATGTTTAATGTTTCATTTAAACCATGCAATACATCAGCTCAAAACAAAATTTGCCATCTTAATTCTTTAATCTCTAAAAAGCAATTAATATCACCTACAAAATTGTGGACTTGACCTAATATAACAAACTTAAAATCATGAAACCCTTTACAACTAATACTATGCTTAGCTATAACATTTTTCAAGTCATCATTCTTAATGGCAGTGTTGTGCTCTCTTATAAGATCACTGGGTTTACCTGTAGTTTTACCTACATAAATAAGAACAAATACATGAACTACAAATACTTAAGTAAACAATATCCCTGGACCTACAATTATAAAATCTAGATATATTAATATTAAAAAAGATGCAGTTAAAAATATGTTTCCCAGTCAGCACATACTGGCATGCATTACATCTTCCACATTTATGCATACCTGTAAAAAGTCAAACACTAATTTGTCTATTACTTCTTACCTCAAAAAATTTTTTTTTTTTTTTGTTTGTTTTTTAAATAAAAAAATATGGTTGATTCCCTACTGCTTCAACTAACTTGGGATTATCAGCTGAAATGTACCAGTTGCTAATAATAACATTTCTAATAAAATTAATTTCTATACGAATGGGTAAAGGGAACTTTAATTCCTATTTAATGTCCACTACAACTTTACTACTAGAAAAAAAACTTCTTAAAATTGGAAGGTATTTAGTCAACCTAAGTCAAGAAACGTCTGCCTTCACTTCATTCACTAATGTTGCAGGGTAATCTCTAGCGAAAAACAATTCTTTCAAAACAATCCAATCTTTTTCAAAATTAAAGTCATCACTAATAATTCTGGAGAGACTAATATGTTGCCCCAGACTACATTTTTCTTCATAAAAAAGTGTGTGCGCTATTAAATTCTTAGTAGTTGCTTCTAAGAATTCAGCTTCAGAATTTAAAATATGTAATTTTAATTACTTCAGTCATTTAAACTACAAATTCATAAAGTCTTTTGCTGAGATTTGTTCTTGGACAGTTATAACAACATTTAGAAAGTCAAAACTGCATCATATAAAATCCTGCATATCCAAAGAAGTATTTATATCCTGAAATGGAATACTGTGATGAGACAATCTCTTCTGAGTGCTACCAATACCCCTCAGCTCTTGTTATTTCTACAGAATGTCTAGATTTTGCCTCAAATGTTTGCCCTGCCCCTCATGACATTTTTGATTTTCTGGTGAATCACTCATGATTATATTCAGTTAGTAATGTCAGAATTAGAGTTTTATACTTATTGTTCAAAAATGCATATTAATAGAAAATGTGTTGTTGTATTAAACTTTTAAATGGATTATAGTAGTATTTAAAATCATTCCTGTTGTTATTCCCACCATTATGTTTGGGTTTATCCTGAATTATTAACCAAAGAAGTTGAAATGTATGGTGCTACCCCAAAACATTCAGATCTAAATTATTTCAATGTGAGTTTATTTTTTCAGCAAACTAGAAAAAAAGAGTCTTAGCCTGTTCATATTGCAACAGTTGCTATGAACAGTTTTTGTCTTCTTTAGACAGATCTAGAAAAGTAACTTATTTGCAGTCTCAATAGCTCAACATGTAGCACACTTGCATGAAAAGCTGTGGTGTCTATTCCCACCACACGCCCTTGGAATAATTTTTCAATATTGACACTGCATGGCAACATAGGGGTAGAGGGGTTCTGCAATCTGGAGACTCTGGAGTGTGCCATCATTCAGATAAGATGTTAAACCAAGGTGCTTTCTGCCTGAGTTGGTGGTATCTCAAGTGGATGTAAAAAATTCCTATGTCCTTTATTTATATACAAAAAAAAACTCCTATTTACAAAATATTTACATATTTACAAATATTTACAAATGTACAAATATATAGATTTTTAAATCTGTTTCCACATATTCATAATTTCCTTTAAAATCATTCTAAATTTTCATCCATATTGGACCTCACTCCTTTTATTATAACCAAAATCTGATTTCACATAATATTGTTACTAAAATGCATTTACTATTAAACATAATTTAATTTATTCTTTCATTTCATATAACCCATATAACATAAAATAACGTTTTATCTATTCTTTTAAAATATTCTTTACTTCTATTCTTATAATTTCCATATATAATAATATACCTATTTATTTTATCCACATCTTTTGTATCTTTGAAAAAAATAGTCTTTCCATAGTTTTCCCCATAACTCTTTCATATTTTAAAAACACATGTTCTGTAGTTTCATGTAATATTTTTTTTCTTTTTAATGGCATATTTCCTTTTACTTGCAATTTATCTATTACCAATCTCTACAAAAATCTTGGCATTCTATTTTCTGATTACACCATTTGCTTTTTCTTTTTATAGTTTTAATTTTTTCTTCATCTGTTAGATTTTCCCATGGTTTTACATAGTAATGTTCTGTTGTTACATTCTTTCACCTTTCTAATCTATCTTTTTTCTTTATTATCAATTTTAATTTTCCACAATTTTTTTTTTCGCGGTAACATTTTATTTCTTCGTGTATACTTTAATTTTAACTTTTAATATCTTTTACCATACCCCAAAATGTATTATTCTTATATTTAAATAATTTTGCTACTAATCTCTCATCTTTTACATTTACCCACTTTAACACTTTGTACACATTTATTCAAGCAACATATACCACTAGGATAATTAACCATAATCATCATTCTTCTTTATTTACATACAAAAGCTTCTCTTTTTACTGGGATTAATCTAGAACCCCATTTAAATAAAAATATCTGCAATAATTCCTTTTCAAAAACAGTTGGTAACATAAATATACTTGATAAGTATGCTGTTTTCCCATCAGTACTGAAATGTATCAAATAAGCCTTTTTCTGAATGATAATTTATATGCTCTCCAGGAAAGATAGGCTTGTTTTGTTTCTTCGAATGTTTTATTCCCCCATTGAATTCTACTTATATCTTTATTCCCAAGTTTTATACCTAATACAGAAATTTCATTCATTGTAAAATATATACCCCCATCTTTACTACATCACCTAAACATTTTCTCTTTATTTAAAGCCATCTCTATCACCTTTAGACACTAATTTGTGCAAATTACTTCTTTTATCCAATTTATTTTTTACAATTATTATGATATCATCTGCAAATGCTAACAGAATTGGAATTCTTAACCCTTTAGGTGTTATATACCCCATCTCCTTCATTTTGTAATTTATTTCACATACTATCACATTCATAACTAATGTCACTGAACATCCCTGTTTTACACCACTCTTCATATGTACCTCTTGGCTTAACCAGCCATTTATAAGTATTTTTAGTTTATAATTACTATATGCTGGCATACATAAGTTCTTAACTTTCTCACTTATATTATATTCTTTCATTATTACCCATAATATTTCATGTCCAGTTGTGTCAAATGCCTAATTAAGGTCTCCTATCATAATTTGCACTTCTTTTTATTCATATCATCCACAATTTCTCTATTATTAATAATTCTTGATAATCCTTCCCCTTTATAATATATATACTGCTATTTATACTAGCTTCCAGAATATTTTCTATTTGAGTTTCAAATCTATTTTGATTTATTTTCATAAAAACATCTTATAATCATTATTTTTCAGTACTGTCAGTCTCTTGATTTTGTCTTCTATCTTCCTTCTTTGATGCAAATGTAAGTATTCCACTACACAATTCTTTATACATAAAACCTTATTTAACCATTGATTCAAAATATTTAAAAATATTTTTTTGCTAATCTCTTACATTTTTATACATTTCATAGCCTATTCCATCTGGTCCTACAGCTGAATCTATATAATACTTTCCCTGGGATTCATTAAAGCCTACACTTTATATAGACTCTTCTGAGTGAACAGACAACACAAGCATAACTCACACATTCTTACTGCTAATTTTAGTTTTCCTACTCATCTTCTTGCAGCTTTAAATATTGAAGATGATTCATAAAGGTCACCACAAAGTGTAGACTACATGTATACTTAGTATAATCTTTCTGAGAGACTAGAAAGCACAAAAAATGTGGTAGGGATGTCCTTGGATGCAGATAGTGTACACTTAGTGTAGGTGTTCCTGAAACTGGCCCTTTATCTAGCTCATTTAAAGAAATAATTTTCCAACTCTTTATTCTATTTTTCTGTTAACTTACTTTCCTTTAACTTTTCATGTTTTTTCACTACCTTCTTTTTTATTTTAAATATTTATGGTACTGCACTATTCATAATTGTAGATCAGAGTGTGAAGTGTGTGTGCTTGTACCTTTAAGAAGCATGCAAGGCTGTACATGCATGTATATAGGGTCTATATTAGATCATCAAAATGGCTGAATTTCGAATGATCTAATATCGAACCCAATATCTCGAATGCTGAAAACAGCGAAGCTGCACAAGCTGTTGTTGTGGCTTCCCTGTTTTCAGCGATGCAGTGGAAAGTTACAGGTTGGGTAAAGGTAAGTGTGTGATTGTGTGGACGTTCGGGTTAGGGTGCGAGTTGGGAAAGTTAGGGTTAGGGTGCGGGTCAGGTAAGTGTGCGATTGTGACAGATGTTAGGGTTAGGGGCAGGTTAAGTGAGTTAGGGTTAGGGCATGGGTGTGGTGAGTGTGGGATAGTGACAGAATTTGGGGTTAGGGGCAGGTTAAGTGAGTTAGGGTTAGGGCGCGGATGAGGTGAGTGTGTGATAGTGAGAATTTGGGGTTAGGGGCGGGTTAAGTGAGTTAGGGTTAGGGCAAGGGTGAGGTGAATGTGCAATAGTGACGAACCTTAGGGTTAGGGTCAGGGTTAAGGTAAGTGGATAGATAGTAGTGTATGTGCAGTGTAGTGTAGGGTTAGATGTAGCTTTTAAGTGTATGTGTGTGGATTGCTGCTTTTTCGTGTGCTTGTAGTGTGTGTGTGTTTCTCGGAACAGCAAATTTTTTCCCTGGGAAAAAATTCTCTGTTTTGAGGTTTCGATATTGTTAGGGTTTGGGTTTTGCAGTTTGATGTTACGGCATTCGATAATGAGCCATTTTGATGATCTAATATAGACCCCATGTATATACCCGCACACTTGCACAACCTTACTGCATTTTGTAGGAGCAGCTAGAGAGTCAGATGCATGATCTTAGTCATTAATTGTGTATAAGTTACTTAACTCAGAGTCAATAGTCAACATTAGTAATGTGCTTATATGTAATAAAGCTGTTTGAACAGAACCCACAAAGACTCATTTATTCGTCCTAACATGAAAGCGACATAGTGTGAGAACCTGGATTGAAGACAGAAGAATGTTCGGAACCATGAGGTGTAAAGATGACAGTGAAAATAAAACTGAGAAAAGTGAACAAACATAGCCAGAAAGAACAAAGGTAATAAGAAACAACACAAACTGTTACTCAATGCGAAAGACAATAAAAGGGCATTACAAGGCCACAAACCGCATTATCAGGCAAGAAGAAAGTACAAAAAGTTTGTTAACTAAAGAAAATATTTAAGGTAAAAGTATTCGATGAAATGATTAACTGTAAAGCAAAATCTAAGGCAAAGTTGGGCATGTTTAGAGTAAAATGAGCACAAGGAAAGTGCATTGGGCATAAAAAGGTCTTAAACAAGCAAAACAATTACAATGAGAAAAATAAAGGGCACATTAAGTGAAAATAAAGCAAGGCAACTGTATGTGTTTTGGCAAAGTACTGTATTTGAGCATAACTATGACTTCATATTGTATGAAGGGCATACATTGAGTTATTTGAAGTATCTCAGAGTGTATAAAAGTGTTTACAGTGTGTGCTTATTACTGTGCCTGTACTTCAAAGAATTTATTATGTGAAAAGTGCAACTATTTCATGTAATCCAGTCAAAGTATATGCATTTTGAAAATTTTCTTATACTGGGTGTGTTTATTCAAAAAGTACCACCATTAAAGAGTGCTTCTTGTACTGTAAAGAATTGCCTAGTAAGGTACTACCATTTCAGGGACATTTCTGTGTGCTGTATGCAGTTATTCACAAAGTGCAATTACTTTGAAGAGTTATTAAGTTTAAGGCAACAGAAGATCAATTTATTTGCATTGTGCGGTTACTTGGCATGTTTTTTACACTGATAAGAGGTGTTTTCTTACAAAAGATGACATAACAAGAGTATTACAGTGCTTGTGAATTATTCACTCGCATTGTGAAGTTCTCAAATGTTTCTTAAAATGATGATAAATTACTTTATCAAGTGATGATAAATGACTTTAGCATTTCTGCCTTAACTTATAATATCACAGAAGTACCAAAATGCCCTAGAAGTTTATTTTGCAAAGTCCAGTTATTCGAAAGCATTATGAGTTTGTTTATTCACATAATTCTGAAAAGCCCAATGAAAGGTGTAAGTTCAGACTACAAAGGCATTGGACAATTACTGGCATTAATTCTGGCATATGTGCATGTGTGTATGTTTACCCCTTCGCAGGTATGTGTTAATATGGCAGACAGATTTTGAAAACCCCTACCCCTTGTATTTGATCAGAATATTGCATAGAACTGGAGAATATTTGAGAAAGAGTAAGATATTTTTATGCAAGCAGCTTATACAGATAGAAATGCAGACACAAGGGCATTAATTTTGCTAAACCTTGCTGGGTCAGAAGTCATAGAAAGAGAGTGTTCATTTGTGTATGCACCAGCACTGTATGATGGAGAAGGTGCAGAACACCATATTGTTGTACAAGCTGAATCAAGGGAAGACCCAGAGTGTTTGAAGTGCAAGTTTAGAGAAATGTGTAATCCCCAGACAAATATTACATTAAAGAGGCATTTGTTTTACACAAGAGAAGAGAAATCAGGGTAAAATTTGCAGCTTATATAATTGACTTGAGAAACAGAGCTAAAATGGGATAGTTTTGTGATCTAAAAGATGAAATGATAAAGGTCAGGCTTGTGTGTGGTATTAAAAGTGCTGCTGTGAGATTTTTCTTTGTGACAGTGATTTAACTTTGAGCAAAGCCATAGAGATTTTTCAAATACGAGGTGACAGAAAAGCACACAAGTATGCTTGCATGTGACAAGAGCATGGTTTCAGTTGGTTCCAGAGCACAAGTAGATAGTATGCAACACGTGGTGAACAAGAACAGGCCTAAGCATGTGGCAGTTGCAGGGTTTCCAAAGATGGCACTCAGTTTTCCAGAGAGTTCTAAGAAAGATGTAAGCTCCAACACCAGCTCAGTGCCATATAAACATGAATTAGCAAAACCCAAATCTAACTTTATTGTTAATTGTCGCAATTGTGATGCGAATCATGAGTCTAAAAGAGAGAAGTGCTTATCATATGGTCAGCAATGTCACAAGTGTAAAAAATGGAATAATTTTCCAAAAGTTTTGCAATCAAGTAAGCCTCACACAGTTGTAAAGAAAGGTTGCACAAAAAAGCAAGTTGATCAAGTAGAGCCTAAGCAGTCAGCTTTCTATGTAGATGGTTTATCAGTGCTTGGTGAAAGAGTTAATGGTAAACTTATTAACAAGAAGTGAAATATTTTGTACTGTCTGGATTAATGGAAAATCCACAGAGCTCAAAGCAGACACTGGTTCAAAGTGTGATGTTATATCAGCAGGCACATTTGCTATTGTGAAAGCTAATGAACAACTCAATGTAACCAGTAGTTCGAGACTTGTTGCTTATGGAGGTGAAGAAATTCAAACTGAAGGTTCAATGATACTTTCATGTTATTTGGCTGAGAACTGTTGCAACTTGCTATTCTACATTGTCCGAAGATCAGTGCAATCTTTATTGGGTCTCAAAGATCGTTTAAGAATGAATCTGCTTTCTTTTGCTAAAGAAGTTCATCACATAAGTGCATTCCCGAGTTCCAATTTCTACAAAGCCATTTTCTCAGAGTATGTTGATGTTTTTGATGACAAATTGGGCAAACTTCCAGTTGTGTAATCCATGAAGTTAGATCCAGAGGTCACTCCAGTAGTCATACCAGCAAGAAGAGTTCCAGTAGTGATGCAAGATAAAGTTAAAGCTCAGTTGGATAAAATGGTACAGCAAGGTGTGATTTGTCCAGTCACAGAACCAATGGAATGGGTGTCACCCATAGTAGCCACTCACAATAAATGCTCAGATAAAATCAGAATATCCATTTACCCAAGAGCTTTGAACAAAGCATTAAAAAGACTGTAGCATCCACTGTGCACAGTTGAAAAATTTGCAACTCAAGTATTGAATGTCATTGCATTTTCTGTTTTGGATGCAAAGAGTTCATTTTGACAAGTCATGATAGATCACAAATCCTCATGTCTAACTACTTTTGGTACCTTGTTTGACAGATGCAGATTCATAAGGATGTCATTTGGAATAAATTCTGTAAGTGAGGTCTTCCAGTGTGCAATGGAGCAAATATTTTTGGGTTATCCATGTGCCATAATAGTAGACGATGTATTAGTTGGAGGCAATGGTGAAGCAAAGCATGACAGAAACCTAAAGAAAGTTCTAGACAGAGCACATGAAGTAAACTTAAAGATCAATCCTCTGAAGTGCAAATTCAGACTTCCAGAAGTTACGTACACAGGACATTTGTTTACAAGTACAGGCATGAGACCAGACCTGACCAAGAAAGCAGCTATTCTTGAAATGTCAGCGCTAGACAATGTACAAAGTTTACAGTGTTTTCTGGGCATGGTCAATTATTTAGGCAAATTTATACCACACTTCAGTGAGTTGACAGCATCTTTAAGAGGGCTAACATGTAAAAAATGTTGCATGGTCATGTTTAGAACATCATGAGAAGGCATTTGAAGGCCTTAAGCAGAAAATTGCCACCCCACCTACATTAAGATATTATGATGTGAACAGACCAATTACTCTTTCCTGTGATGCTTCAAAATTTGGCCTAGGCACAGTTATATATCAAGAGGTCAGACAGTAGCCTATACATCTAGAACACTAATGCAAAGTGAGATGCAGTATGCTCAAATTGAAAAAGAACTGTTGGTAATAGTATTTGTACACTCCAAATTTCCTCATTATATTTATGGTCGAGCTATTGAGATTGAAACTGATCATCAACCTTTAGCTACTGTTCTAGAGAAGCCTATGCATTCCACTCCAGTGAGATTACAAAGAATGATGCTCAAATTGCAAAAGTACAATTTCAGATTGGTCTACACTAAAGGCAAATTGCTTTATCTGGCTGATACTTTATCTAGATCTCCCAAGATTATGACAGAACAGCTTAACGCAAAAACATTTGACTTTGATGTGATGTCAGTGCATAATTTTTCCACCACTAGACTTGAACTTGATGAGTTAAGAGATCATACTCAGACTGATCCAATTTTGCAGAAGCTTAATAACTATATTAATGTTGGATGGCCGTCAAAACAATCTAATGTATCACCTGAAGTGCAAGCATATTTTCATTACAGAGATGAATTGTTGATGGACGATTGCATTATTTTCAAAGGTCCTATAATTGTTGTTCCTGCTTCCTTACAACAAGAATACATCCAGATTTTGCACTGTGGTCACCCAGGAACCACATCTACTAAGAGAAGAGTATGAGAATTAGTATTTTGGCCTTCATTTTCAAAAGACATTGATAGAGTTATTTCTACTTGTTCAGTATGCAATAGTACCAGAATGCATTTGCAAAGAGAACCCCTTCAGCTACGTCCAATTCCTGAACTACCTTGGTGTGCAGTAGCAACTGATATCTTTGAGGGGACCAATAAACACTACTTAGTTTTGGTAGACTCTTATTCAAATTGGTTTGAGATTGATCAACTGCTGTTATTACTAAGTTGAAACATCATTTCTCAGTTCATTGTAGTCCACACAAAGTTTTTTCTGACAGTTGTACTCAATTTACTAGCCAGTTGTTTCAGAAATTTGCAAAAGAATAGAGTATATTTTTTGTCACTTTTTAATTTTTCAGAGTTCTGCACTGTCTTAAAGTTTGCTTGACTGAATTATTTATATATTTGCTGGCATTGTTTTCTGATACTCTAAGTGCCTCAATTTTGTTTTTTTCCTAATTTACTGCTTTTAGCATTTGTTTTTAGTCATTTTTTAATTTAATTGCATTTATTTAAACTGCATTTGCTTTAATTTTGTTACACACTCAAGTATGCTAACTTGCACTGCATTGAAATGTTTTTACGACTGTTTTAGATGATTTTCTGTAAAAAAAAGAAAAAAACCTTCTAAGCTTGTTTCCCACCTTTCCTATAACTAGTCTAGTCCAGTATCTGGGACTGTTTGTAAGCTTCTGAGCCCTCCTCCCAAGACTTTCTGTGTTGGAGGAAGCCTTCTAGCTTATCATTTTGAGTGGTAAGCACTAGGTAGCCTATCTACCACAAGAGGAGTGGTTTCTGGCCCAGAAATTGTAGTTTAATGGCTGTTTGGGCAGTTTTTCCATCCCTTTCAACTTTCTGGTTTAAAAGCCCATGGTTGCATGGGTTTCACTCAGCGGCGCCGAGCTGAGGTAAACTAGTACTGGTGCCAGAAAGTCTGCTCTTCAGTTTTTCCCTCAGATCCTGCTAGTTCTTTCTCTCTTGCATTTCAAATAGCCTAATTGCTCTTCAACAGGTTTTTGTAGCAATTATTATAGCACATCTAAGTGCCATCAGCACTAGTCACTCTTCATGGAAATAGCTCCAGTACTTAGTAGTAATGACCACCCCTCCTAGCATGATTAAAGGGGAGTTCCCTGTGCTTTCTCCTATTACCTTGTTACACTTGGGCATTCTGAGGCAGTTTAGCAATTGCCTCATGTACACAGACAACCCTTTCCTCCTACCTCCCAACACTCAGACTTGTGAGAGATGCACTTATATCACCAAACTATGCACTCTCCAGCCAAGACCGGACTAGCTGGTCAAGAGAAGGTCAGCACATGCACCAAACCACATGGAACACATAGCCCTCTAGAACACTCACTATCACAGCTCTCACATAAAAACACAAACCACACACCCATCTTCATGGAGGCTCTCAATAGAAATTTACCCAAACAGCAGAGACCTCCAAGACAGAAACACACTCGACCACCACAACATAGCACAAACCACAGGACACATAGCTCACCTACACAGTGTGCCTCTCAACCAAACCCCTAAGGCTAAAAACCTTGCCCAATACACTAATCATAGGTGACTCAATAATGAGGCACACAGATGTCCCACTCACTAGGTTGAATAAGGAGAAGGTAATAGTCAGTTGTCTATCAGGTGCCAGAATCTGACACATGGCTTCAGGTCACTCCACAACAAGTACAAGTATGACTCTGTCACTGTCCATGTGGGTGTGAATGACCTGAGATGCACCTCCCTGGACTACATGAAAAGAGACATGGTGGAACTCTCGGATTATGTGTCCCAGGTAGGTATGACACTAGCCCTGAGCAGTATCCTACCATCACCCAGAATGATACCACAGTACAAACAAAAAATGATTGACTTCAACAATTGGCTAAGTTAATGGTGTCATTCTAATGAGATCCAGTATCTGTCTGCTTGGGATGACATGAATGACAGACCTTGATGCTTTCCCAGAGACATCCTGCATCTCTCACCCCTGGGTTTCCAGGTACTGGCTAAGGCACTTGCCACCCCTATAGTGCCTTTTTAGGTGGTGTTCCAAAGACCAAAATTATCACCATAACAGCTATAAATAAATGCAATCTGAGGGTCATGCTGCTCAACATTAGAAGTGTAAATCTCAAGATGAACTTGCTCAAAGCACTCCTCAAAATGGAGAACATTGACATTTGTGCTGTAATGGAGACCTGGTTTAAAGCAGCAGAAAGTACCCCTTCACTTCCAGGCTATAACATAATCCACACCATTCAACCCTGAAACATGGACCGAAGTTCCAAAGATGGTGGTGTCTCCATATTCATACAGGATATGCACACCTTCAGATACTTCAGGTACAACTAACACTGGGTAAGACAGCCATCCAGGTCATAGCCTGCTATAGGTCCCCAAATATGTCCCTTGACTCTCACTCCACGTTCCTAAGCACCCTGGAATCTATCAAGGTCTAACCCAACACTCTCATACTAGGAGACTTCAACTACCCCTCCATCAACTGGGAAAACTATTCAAGCACCAATACACTAGCCCAATGCTTCCGGAAATTCATCAATTCCAATGCCCCGGACCAGCTCATTCTGACCCCCCACTAGAGGAAGCAACATCCTTGACCTGGTTATTACTGACATGGGTGACTGTTGCTCTACACTAGTAGTCAATCCCTCCCTGGTCAGATCCGAACATAAACTAATCACCATGGAAATCCACATCTCATCCACACCCCCTGCAAAGGTAATCACCTTGAAAAACTTCTCCAATGCTGACTTTGAACTCCTAAAAACAGATGTGGCTAACTTCATGGCACCCATGCCAATGGAAAATAGCTGCATGACTGCCAAATCATACAACAATGCACTGTACAAACATGTACATAACTGCATGGAACTAGCAATACCCAACAAAACCAAGATGCTCTCCTGCAAAAAAAGGAAGCCAATCTGATGGTCCCCAGCCATTAACAAACTCTACAACAGAAGGAAGAAACTGTTCCTGAAAAAGGTGAAGTCCCAAGACTGGAAAAACTCTATTATTAGCCTCAAGAAAAAGTTGAGATCCCTCATCAGATCCTCTAAAGCCAGCTATGAAGGCAGAATTGTGACAGACACTAAAAACAATCACAAAGCCTTTTATATATATATCAAGAACCTCCATGGCAATACTCAGATTTGCTCTGAGTTAATGCACAATGGTACCTCTTATACTGAGCCAACAGATATTGCCAACATACTGAGCAACAGATTCAGTACCAACTTTACCCCTCCCCCCTCAAAGGACCAATCACAATATTGGAATAATGCCAGGCACCCATCATTACTACAGCATAGGTTAAAGCTGCATTGTCAAAGGGCAAGAATACAGCTTCCATATCCCTGGCTGTGTTCTACATGAACTACAAAGTGAACAAGCACCACATCTGTGTGCCCTGTTGAGTCACAGCCTCACCTCAGGCTTTATCCCTACCGAATGGTGCACTGCTACAGTCATCCCTCTTCATAAATGGGGATCAACTATAGACCCTGGGAATTATCACCCCATTAGCCTGATGAGTCTGATATGTAAAGCTATGGAGCGCATCATCATGGACCTGATTAACAAAGATATAGGAAATCTAAAAACTCTGGACCCCACTCAGTTTGGCTTTGTGAAAGGCAGATCATGCCTGCTTAACCTGGTTAACTTCTTTAAGTCAGTCAGCGGGGCTGTGAATGAAGGTAAGGCAGGGCATACAGCCTACCTCGATCTGGCCAAGGCTTTGATACCATTTCTCACTCGGTATTTATTGATAAACTCACCAAACTAGGAATCAACCCCTATATCACTAGTTGCAAACTGGCTCACAGATAGAACACACAGTGTGAAAGTAGTGAACTCCAAGTCAAACTGCCGACCAGTCACGAGTGAAGTCCCACAGGGATCAGTCCTAGGTCCTCTCCTGTTTGGCATCTACTTATCAGAAGTCCAGGCCAGCACATAGGGACTCTGGATGGCCAAGTTCACAGACAACTGCAAGCTGGGAGCCATTATTAACTCCCCAAGTAATGCAGACATCCTACAGAAAGGCCTCACTGAGACCAATCACTGGTGTCAAAACCATGGCCTTAAGCGTAATGCCAAAAAATGCGTCATCATACCCTTTGGTAAAAACTCAGTTCCCACTAATTACCACATCGATGGGAGCCCACTGAACACTGAAGGCATTATAACAGATCTGGGTACACAGGTTAACAGCAACCTCCCCTTCAACCACCACATTACCACTGTGGTCAGAAAGTCCTTCTATGTGGCACATCTCATTACCAAGGGTTTTGCATCCAGGAAGAAAGAGGTCATTTTCTCCCTCTACTCTTCCCTCATTAGACCAATCATCGAGTATAATGCCCCATTTGGCATGTACCTCACTAGACACCTGCAACAGCTTGGTAGGCCACAGAAGTACCTCAGAAAGAGAATCCTAGGCATTAAATACATGCCCTACACAGACAGACTCAAACGACTCCAGCTATTCTCTGTCTCATATCGCCTACTTAGAGGCAATCTCTGCTTGACTTACAAAGCCACAAAGCCATGTCTGACCCAGCTCTGTTAGAAATGCTACATTTAAAGAAATCCCAGTCCCTCCACACCACACACTCCAGAGACCTCAACCTTATTACCACAATCAACAGAACATGCTGGAGGGACAGATTCCTCATCCAGAGACTGCCCATGCTCTGGAATAGACTTCACATGCATGTCAAGAAAGAACCTAGCTGTCCCTCTTCAAAAGGAATCTTGATGAATGGATGGGTAATAGAAAGTTCATGCTGGGATCACTCCAGTGGCTTTACTTGATAGAGGCACTGTGAACTAACGTCGGGTGGCACGATGCCAGGGGACTTCTATGGGCTAGGCTCATAAAAGTTCCAGGGCCATTAGCCCAGTGCACACCTATGAACTTATGAACCTCTGTCACTAGTAGTGCTGAATATCCTCAATCCAATGGTCTAGCTGAAAGAGCAGTACAGAGTGCAAGGCAATTACTTGAAAGATCAAAGTGTGACAATACAGATATGTTCTTGAATTTGCTTAATCTCTGAACCATATCCCGTGATGATATTCTTGGCTCACCAGCTCAAAGACTACTTCCCAGGCAAACTAGAACTATGCTACCTATTTCAAGTTTGTTGCAGCCTAAGTTGAAGAACACTAAAACCATCAAGGCTCAATTGTTTAAGAAGTGTAATATCCAGAAATCTAGTTATGACCGATCAAGCAGATTACTTCGTCCATTGAAGAAAGGAGAGATAGTACGAATTTAGACAACAAAAGGTTTTGATCAAATAGGACAGATTACAGGCATTTGTGCCAAGCTGAGATTTTACTAGGTAAATTCTGAAGGAATGGTGTATAGGAGGAATCACAGACATCTTCTTCCTGTACCAAAACCATCATCATTGCAATCACAACATCGTATCTGTGATGCAAACTCTAAATCAAAGAATGAGTCAGACACTGTTTCCAGATCAGAATGTGTTCAAAAGTCTGATTCTGTTCCAGAAAGTGATTTGAACATTCCATAGGTTAACCATTTTGCAGAAAACGTCCCAGTTGCTAAATCCAATTCGCAATTTTATGTCACACAATATGGACGAGTATCTAAACCAAGTGTGAAATACGCAGCGACATGGACTTGATAGTATATACCAATGTGGTTAATATTGTATAATGCATGTATATGGAGTACCTGCAATTTCTGCATGCTAAACAATCTCATAATTGCATGGTCTATTTCTCAGAGAGGAGGATGTAGATCAGAGTGTAAAGTATGTGTGCTTGTATCTTTAAGAAGCGTGCACTGCTGTACGTGCACGTATATAACCTGCACACGTGCACTACCTTAGTCCATTTTGAAGGAGCAGCTAGGGAGTGAGCATGCATTATCATAGTCATTGATTGCATATAAGGTACTTAAGTTACAGTTTATAGTCAACAATAGTAATGTGTTTGTATATAATAAAGTTGATTGAACAGAACCCATGAAGATTTATTTGTGTCCTAACATGAAAGCGACAATAATCTTTTCTTGAATTATTTTTGTTTCTTCTTTTACTTTTTTAATTCTTTCATTACACTACCATTATCTTTCACTAATATGCTCACATAACATGATACTGCTCTTTTCCTTGGAAAAAATTGCTTTTATAACAATTCTTGTATTTGTTTCTTGATTTCTTTCATATTATTCTTTTTTTTGTCAAAGTACTTTTTATCATGTTCTAAATCTTCCAATGCATTGTTATATGTTCTTTTTTATTTTTCTTTCCCTACGTTTCTCACATCATATTGCCACTGTAAAAACATTTCTGTTTTTTAATTTTTTTTTCTTTAAATAGCATCCACCCTTCAGGCCAATTTTTATAAAATGTTTTCACAGTACTATGATATTTCCATAACTGTGTTTCTAATCTATTTCTTTCTTTATTCCATGTTTTCTCATTTATCCTTTTTATTCCTTTGATTATTTTATATATTTCTTGTTTTCCTTTATCTCTAGCCATATTGTAAGATGATCAGAAAATAGTGTTTCAACGACCTCCCCTTCTCCTATAACTAAACTTCTGATACTATATCGTTACTGTATTTCTACAGTATATGGCTATTCCGGAATACCTCTCATTTCTCAAATTTCAGATCATCTTTCCTCCCTGTAGTTTCTCTGTTTGCAATCTTTTAGATTTCTTAAAATTCTTGTGTCTTCTAATATAATTCCATCTATATCACATGTATTACACCTCTCCAAAATCCTAATTCTTCTTACTATGTTCTTAATACTATTCACATTTACAGAAGACACTCTAAAATTGTATTTCCTTTTTCCTTTGACTCGTGCTTTCATAAGTTCACAGCTAATTATTAGGCAAGCTTTCTTAACAGGTCATTCTAAGCCTGTCCGATTTCCCTCCCAAAAGTCAGAATCAAACACTGTACTTTGTGTCTGTGAGTCAAACACCTTAACCATTATACCATTCTACACTCATTAGTTGCATATATTCCTTTTCATCCATGTCCTTTCTATTTCCTTTTGTACTTATCCATGAATATTTTCTTTTTCTGTCTTTTGCCAATATAATTGTTTTTTACTACCTCACAATGTATGTCTTCTTCATAAATTATTTCAGAACCTTCTTCTATGTCATCTTTATTATATTTTTCTCATCTAATTTTTCTTTTGTTTCTACTACTGCTAACATTTGTTCTCTTTCCTTACTCATATTTTCATTTTTGCAATCTATCCACAAATGCCCAATTTATTTACATTTATAACATTTATTTGCATCATATCCCATTTCCCCACAAATATAACATTTTCTTTTGCCATGTTTACTTATCAAATGTCCTTCTTTTTCACAAAAAAGCCTGTTTTGGATTGTCCCCAATATTTTATAACACCCCCTATTCCCCTCAACATGTATCATGCTTGGTATAATTTTTTTCTCTTTCTATTTTTAATACAATATTGAAATCCTAGCCACCAGTCCATAAACTTCTTTCCTCATAAACCTTTGCAAATGCTATTACTTCTTTACATAAAGTTTTCAAATGTCCTTTCAAAGTCTCTCTTTCTACCTATGTTCAAAATTGTGCATTGATTTTCTTTTTTGTTTCCCTGTTAAATGATTTTATCACATAAATATTCCATTGGTTACAGTCTTTCTTTTTTTCATATTCTCTAAGAAAATTTACCATTGAAAAAACAGTCTCAAATAAAATGTCACAAAATGTATCTTTGTTAATAAGAATATATGATCTTTCCTCATGTGCTTTTACACCCAAAGGAGCTATTAAATTATCCCACACTTCATACCTGCCCATTTCTTTGACTTCTTTACTTTGAATCCTTACCATGTACTTCAATTTTTTTACTTTCTTCTATTCCACTTTCACCTTGTTTTGCTTTCTCTGCATGTGTTTTCTTTTCCATCTCACTACTACTCTTCAGGATTGTCTCTGGATCCTCCTTTTGTATTTTCTTCATAATGTTCCCCCAGGAAACATTTCCTTAATTTTCTGTCTCACTCTATACCACCATCTCTTTAAATTAATCATCCCATGACCCTCCTCAATGGAGGGTTGTAATTATACATCAGTCATTTGCTGACTCATCTCCATCAAACAGATTTCTTTGAAACATTTACTCAGACTCCTGCAGACATCCCTGAGTCTCCATATTTGATTTCTCCTCCCTTTCTTTCACCACTCCATCAACTCCTTCTCTCTCCATCTTCCTTCCTATTTCTCCAGGCTGCCTCTGTGTCTGGAATGGAAACAGGAAGTGTTACTCTAAAATGGGTCCAACTTGCAACAATGACAAGCCAGTGGAATAGCTAGAGTTTGTACCACCTGAGGCTGTTTTTGAGTTTGCTGTGCCTCCCTCTCACAAAATCATGGTCAAATGGGGCCCCCAAGCACAGCACCCCCCCCCCCGCAGCCATTCCAGTGTTCAATTACTTAGCTATTTTTCCCCATTTACCATAAATACTGTAATGTGCATAATGTTTTCTGCTTTACGTCTACAATTATTATTTGGATTACATTTTATAGCACAAACACCGATAGACATTTTCTAAACAAAGCAATACAGTCTCACAATGAAAACAGACTTAGTATTAAAACTTTTCTGCCCTTGAAGTTCACATTCATTGTATCAGCATTGAAACCCACATTCAAAGAAAATGCATCTGGCCAGTGACAGATAAAGTTTACCTTTGGGCTGTTTTCAAATCATAGGCCCCTTGCACACATATTGAGGACCATGCAAACATGCATGTGTTCTTTGATTCAACTTTATGATTGTCTTAAATTATATCCCTTACAGCACACTTGTTAAAGTATATTTTAAATTTATTGTTTTCAATATGTTTCCAGTAAGCAGTGAAACAAAATGTACAGGTTTATAGGTTCATAGGACAATACTAGACTATTGACCATGAGGCCCTTATAAGCCTAGCCAAGAATTTCACCCATGTTCTCACAAAGTCAGCACCTGTTTGTCCTGTCCAGCAGGGACACAGATGTAAAACCAGGTGTATATTTTCTGTTTCCCATCTAGTCATCCAGGTTCCTCTTAAAGAGGGCTAGTGAGGTACTCTGCTTGACATGGAGAGGGAGTCTATTCCACAGATGGTGGAGTCATTGGGACACAAATCTATCCTGCTAATAAATTCTATTAATATCACAGACCAGGTTTAGGCCTTGTGTGTGGGTTGTGTGAATGGAGTTTGACTTATGGATATGCAGCAACTCCATCAAGGCTGAGTCTGAGATGGTCTTGTATGCCAGACACAGGTCACCACTGAGCGGTCTGTACAAGAGTGAGTAGAGGGACAGGGCTTTTGACATATCTGTATAACATAGGTGTTTAAGACCTTTGATTTCCTGGTCATGAACCTCTGTGGTTTCTCCAACTGCTACATGTGCTTTGAAAGGTACATGTCAAAGGGGGCATTGTATTCAATAATGGGTCTGAGAAGGGAGGAGTAGAGGGATGTTATGACCTCCTTGTTCCTGGATGAAATACCCTTACTTATGAGGTGAGCCATGTAGAAAGCCTTCTGTACAACAGAGGCAATGTGGTCATCAAAAGTCAGGTTGCTATCAACCTGGGTGCCCCAGTCCCTCATGACTGATTGCATGCTTAGTACATTGTTATTAATGTGCTAATTAGTGGGGACACCATTTTCCCCAAAGGGGATAATGATGCATTTCTTGGTATTCAGTTTGAGGCCATACTTCTGGCACCAGTCATTAGTTTAGGTAAGGTCCTCTTGGAGGATCACTAGGGGAGTTTATGACAGCTCCCAACTTGCAGTCATCTGCAAACTTGGTCAGCCACAGACCACTGGTTTTGGCTTGCACCTCAGAAAAATATATCCCAAACAGTGGAGGCCCCAAAACCGATCCTTGGGGTACGCCACTTGTTACAGGTCTACTACTAAAGGAGGCTTCCCCTATTTTGACTGAGTGGGTTCTATTAGTGAGCCAGTGAGCTACCCATCAGGGAGCATACAGGTTGATGACTAGCTGGGGGAATTTGGCTATTATGCCTGAGTTGGGAATAGTGTTGAATGCTTTGGCTAGGTCATGGTAGGCAGTGTGCACCGTCTTCCCCTCACCCATGGCTTTGGTGACTGTTTCTAAGAAGGCAACCAAGTTTAACAGGCATGCTCTCCTTTCGTCAAAACCAAACTGTGTGGGATCATGCATTTGGAGGTTGCCATTGTCCTTGTTTATAAGGTCCATAATAATGCATTCCATGGCCTTGCAGATCAGGCTAGTTGATGGGCCTATAATTGCTTGGGTCGATGGGCACTCCACCTTTGTATAGATGGATGACAGTGGCGGTCCTCCATTCTTCTGTGATGAAGCCGGTGCACAGGCTTTGGTCAAATAGGGTGCCTGGTAGTACTGAGAACTCTTGCCTGAGTTCATGTAGGATGCAGCCAGGGATGCTGTCAGGTCCCATGGAGGCTGTATTTTTTTGCCTTTGAGAGGGTATTAATGACCTGCTCCCTGGTCATGAGGGGAGGGGTGCAGGTGCTGGGGATGTCCCAGTTTACTGATGGTGGACAGGGGGGGGGTGAAGTTTTCACTGAACTTGTCTGCAAGCAGGTTACCTATATCTATGGCATTTGTGTATGTGGTATTCTTGACCACCAGTTCAGAGCAGATTTGGGAGTTACCTTTGAGATTGCAGACATATGCGAAGAAGACCTTATGAGTGTCCTTAGTGGATGTGGCCAATTTGGACTCAAAGTTAACCTTAGAGGATTTCACCAGTGACCTTATTTACTTGCTCAAACAAAGGAGAGATTTCTTCCAACTTGGCACCTGCTCCTTCTTGATCCTGGACAGCAATTTTTTCCTTTTATTATAGAGTCTGTTTATTGCTGCTGTCCACCCGGCAGGTTTACTCTTCCGTGAAGAAGATGATTTGGTCCTGTCAGGTATTGCTGAGTCCATGCAGCTATATAGGTGTTCATATAGTTTTTTTTTAGTGTAGGCGTGGACATTAGTGCTTGTTCCAACTGAAGAGATGGTGGCTATGAAGCTGCTTATACCTGCTCCTCATGAGGTTGTAGTCAGCTTTGGAAAAGCTTTTTTGTTCAACCATGGCAAGGAAGGTCAGGGGAGATGGCGACTTCAAATGTGATTGCTTTATGGTCAGATCTTACCAAGGAGGATGACACTGTAGGTGTGCTACAGTGGTTACTCATGTTGGTTAGTACCAGGTCCAGGATATTTTTACATCTTGTGGGGGTGTTGATCAGCTGATCCAATGCACTGGCATTGATGAAGTTGATGAATTTTTGGGCTTCATGTTTGAGCTAGAATAGGTCTTACACTATATGGTTGGGTAGTTAAAGTCACCCAGGTTCAGGGCAGAGGGTTGAATCTTGATGAATTCAAGTAAGCCCAGATAGGTGGAGTGGGCCTTTTGAGTCATGAACCAATAATGAAAAAATGCTCAATTCAGAACATTTCCATCATAAAAGTCTACTCAAGCTTCTGTCATTACAACCCACCAACATCAGTAAGTATGCATAATCTCTGCAGCAGTTAAAGTCATCTAAATAATTCCACATTAAAGAGATCTGTAACTAACAACTTTATATTTCATCGTTTCATCTACAAATAAATTGCCTATGTGACATTAAAAAATGATAAGCTGGTAATATTGGAATATTGAATGGATGACAAACTGACAACAGGTTCATAGTTTCTAGGCATCTCATCCAGAGGAGGACATACTCAGGACTGCAACACCCCACCCCTTAAAGTACAACACAATATTATGTCTCTCAGTATGTAAGAGACCATAATCATTAGATGCAGACCACTTCAATAAGTAGTGTTACTTTTATCCCTTTTTTCTTTGACTACAATACATGTTTTTTTCTTCTTCTTTTTGACTATTGGTACTGAACAGTTCCATGCTATTAAGTCATCTTCATTTTCAGTAATTCTTTGTAGTTCATATTTCCAGTGCTTGAAGCTTTCCTGTATGTGGTATTGATAAAAGAACAGGTGGATAGGTTGTTGTAAATGCAGGCATGTTGACAGCAGAATGGAATGTCTTCTTGTATTTAAAATTGCACGTGGGCAGAAAGGAAGAACAGGACAGCTGTATTGTCAATGCATGCACAGATGTGACATGACAGGTGTGTATGACTGGACCATTCTTAAAGAAGAATGCCCTTAAAAACAAAAACTCTATTTTTAAAAAGTAAATGTGATTGTCTCTAGGCAAGAGAGGTGAAGAAGAGAGGTTCAGAGTAATGGTGAGTGTGAAACAGAAGTGAAGAAGAGAGTACAGGCCGGATGGAGTGGGTGGAGAAGAGTGTCAGGAGTGATTTGTGACAGACGAGTACCAGTAAGAGTGAAAGGGAAGGTCTACAAGAGGGTAGTGAGACCAGCTATGTTATATGGGTTGCAGACAGTGGCATTGACAAAAAGGCAGGAGTTTGAGCTGGATGTGGCAGAGTTAAAGATGTTAAGATTTGCACTGGGTGTGACGAGGGTGGACAGGATTAGGAATAAGTATATTAGAGGATCAGCCCAGGTTGGAAGGTTTGGAGACAAAGCCAGAGAGGCAAGATTACACTGGTTTGGACATGTGCTGAGGAGGGATGCAGAGTATATTGCGAAAAAGATGCTAAGGATGAAGCTGCCAGGTAACAGGAAAAGAGGAAGGCCTAAAATAAGGTTTATGGATGTGGTGAGAGAGGACATGCAGGTGGTTGGTGTGACAGAGCAGGATGCAAAGGACAGGAAGTAATGGAAATGGATGATCTGTTGTGGTGACCCCTAATGGGAACAGCCGAAAGAAGATGATGATGATGGTCTCTAGGCAAGTGAAGTAAAAAAAAAAAAAAAATGTGCTGCCCCTCTTGCCCCTCCCCCCATCTATGCCACTGACCTTATTGTCTTAGCTAAATTTCCTTTAGTCAGTATATATACCACTTCAGGTCTCCGCTGAAAAGAAGCCATCTTTATGTTGTTCAATTTGGGTTACAGAAATATTTTTTTCTTTCTGCTGATGCACAAATGTCTTTTTACATGACATTTTCCTGTAGCATACCAAATACTTTTTCCTAACCATAGTCATTGACTATGATAAACTATAGTTTATCTGCATTATAAATATTACTAGGATTTGTAAGATTCTGTGTTCACTGTATTTTTTCATGGGGAAATGGTCTTTCATTTTTAACAGTGGATTACAGGTGAGTTGTTAATATATATCATGTATTCTAGGCATTATTTGTAATGTGTTTTCTCTCCACATGTCCTACGTGCCCCACCAGCTAGCTACTGTGTCCCAGCAAGAAAAGGAACCTGGAGCCACCACTGCCCAAGGATATTGGTAGTTTCCTTGAATCTGCTTTAGTAGCTCTCCCACTCGGTCAGTTTAGACCTTTGTTTCCATTTCTTTCTGTATCTCTGCTGTTACAGCAAGGAACATTTCCTTACTCTGTTCTAATTCCTTTTGTCTGTTTCTTCAGCATCATATTCTTCTGTCTGTGTCCTATTTTCCATCTGTACTGCTTGTGTGGTTCTTCTAACTATCAGCCCAGGATTTCAATGTATTTAATGACTTTTGTTAACTCATCTACTGATGTCTTTTAATAGAGACTTGGTGTCAGGTTGATCTAATCCATTCACCCAGACTCAAATTTTAGTTCCTTCAAAGCTAAAACCACATAATTTTCTTTCCTGGGTCTATGCATCTCTGAAAACATAAGGAGATTTCTGCTTTCTTCTACACAAAGCTCATAGTTCATAAGAATATACTTGACAAGCGGTTTGCAGACTATTACACACTTAGTCAATAACTGACTACTGACCAAAGGAAAGAATCAAACCCTGTACCACGTGTCTGTAAAGTAAACACTAACCATTATGCTAACTCCCAACATAAAAATACCCGGATTGGGGTTTGAACTCACATGGATATACATTCATCGGATTTTATGTCAAACACGTTAACCACTTGGCCATCTTGGTATGATTTTCCATTACTGACTGAGTAGAGGAAAGCTCTTGGACAATTATCACATCATATGTTAAAGAGATACTAAAGCTACTGGATGGAACATCTTGCCTAAAGAGTTTGTATTTCTACTTGGGTTACAGGGTATTTTCTTTTGTCCCCATGCGCACACACAATACTTTATTTGTCTGTTTACATGCATTTTATGATTTAACTAACAAAATCATATTCCCTTTCTAATAAGTCTTGCAATGCTTTTCCCATTGACCCACTCCATAAGCACACTTTCAAATGCAAACTGGTTGCTATTCTGTAGACAGATATAATTAGGTTTTACAGGCACAATACTGTTAACATTAGTCATGCAATGTTTTGCTATGTGTCCCGGCACAGAACTAAATTCTGAAAGTAAAGTGTTTTACACTCTTAGGCGAGGGCCTGCTAGCATTCCTTGGTACACTTGAGTTCACTTTACAGTTTTCTAACTTTTGTTTGTAAATAAGCATTCTACTGAAACAACATTTCAATAGGATCACTCTAGGACCCCACTTTTTATGTTACTAGAGAATGCCCTTTTTAATTTGTCTATAGACAGTATTTCTTCACATTTTCTTGCATCGGGTACTAACCACAACTTCAAAATATGCATTAAATCAGCCTTTTGTGATCTTACTGATTTGTACACAATGAATGCTCTTTTCTGAAAGGTGAATGCCTGTGCATCAGGTTATATACCAGCCTAGCAAATATTTTTGTGTTTTTCCTTTAATTCTTGATACTTATATGCATCAGCACCTTCCAAATCCATGTTGGCTTTTAAGGATAACCCATGTGTAAGGACACAATCCTAGGCCAGTCCACATGAGGTAGGTTTCATTCTTGTAAAAAGACAGAATTCTTGCCCAGTCTACATGGGACAGTTTGTTTTTCAATGCATGTTTCAAACCATCGGTAGGCCTCAACGGCATCCTTTGACCTGTGTTTCTTAAATAGAACACAAGTTCCTGAACATCAAGAGAGATGGCATATTTATCCACTTGGATGATGAGCAGTTATTGCAGGTTTAGTATGTGCTGGACCATCAATGCATATCACTCCTGGAAAACTGTAATAATGTTTACCAACATCTTGAGTAACTTTCCATTTTTTGGACATCAGCAAAGTCAGTGGCAGAATACACAGAGGTAAAGATCAGTCTCTACAGAAACCCATTTCTTTGTCATGAGAATCTTATTTCCAGCATGGATTCAGCTGTGTGTATAACAACACACAAAAAACTGACAAGTCATTTTCTTCTTTCAGTTGGCTAGAGGACTCAAGCTTTTAGGGAATTAAAAAAAAAAGAAAAATGGGCCATAGTTTCCAAACTCAGTAATTATATCATTAAGTAAAATAGTAGTGCACTCCATTCTAAGTTGGGGAGCCATAGTGAGGAAAATATTTTTGTAGAATTCAATGGATGAAGAATCACAGCCCATAGTTTCACAGAAAACTGCATTAATTGCAAAATGAAAAAAAATTGCTCAGCATAAAATAGAAAACCAGCATGAAATTCAGTTTTATGAATTTAAAAACTCAGGTTTATTCACACGGACAAATAAAATATTCTTTCATTCAGCTTTGGAGACAGCATAAATCAAGAAACATACATCTTGTAAATACTTCTTAAAGGAAGTAAGAAGTCAAAATAATGAATTGCAGAAACTTTCACAGTTCAGATTATTACTGTCTGACAAACACTCACATTGTGTTTCCAAAAACAGTTTAATAAACACAGTTCATTCTAGGACCTCTACCTCTTAACAGAATTTGTCCCACAGGAGAACAACTTCACAGGCACAGAGCAGCAATTCCTTTAGCATAGCTTATAGAAATACTTTCTGAGAACAGGGTTCCTTCTCAGTCCCTGGAGAATCCTTCTAACCCTTTACAGCAAGAATCTGCCTGTCTCAAGAAGTTTTTCTGCTTGAATTCAGAAAGTTCCACCTTGGTTTGCATTGATTCCTCATGACTGCTTGGAAAAATCCTATACATTCCTCATAGATCTGCTTTCCCTTAGAGATATTTCCAGTTTTAGTATAAAATGTCTCTATACAGTCACCATGTTGCAGTATGTATGTACAAATGTATTTATCTATTTATCTGCATTTGCTAACCAGGTAGGTGAGCTTGTCCAAGCTTCTTTTTCCATTACAACCAAAACCAATTGGAAACTATATATATATATATATCTGTATACAAAGAAGGGTAGGCATATTCCAAGCAATACGTATAGTAGTGTAAGTATCCAAAGACATTGAGGTGCTGCATAAATGTCATACACTGCAAACTATCTATATATAAGATTTGATATTATGAGCCAAAGGCAGTGTACAACTGTTGCATCTATCTATATCTATATCTATATAAAGATACATATACATATCTATATATAGATATGTATATGTATATATATATATATATATATATATATATATATATATATATATATATATATATATATATATATATATATATATGTGTGTGTGTGTGTATAGAATAGGTATATGTGTGTGTCTACTTCAGAAGATCAAAGTTTCAGAAATTCAATCTTCATATACTCGAGACCATATGATCGACTTTCCAAAATGTCAAAGCTGTTGTAAGGAGATCATAGAACAGTCGGGATCCAAGAATTTACCCTTTTCCCCACTGTAGTGCAATCTCAGAGTTGGTATATATAATATGCAGGGGGTGCAGTGGCACAGCCCCCTACATGAGAGTGCAAGGGGCTGGCCCCCCTTGCAGAAATGTAGATTTATATTGTTTTGCCTTGTTCAACATTTTAGAAAGTCAGTCATATGGTCTTGACCATATGAAGTTCAACTTTCTGAAACTTTGATTTTCTGACATAGATCCATTTATACACATATACACACACACACACGCGTGCCCGCGCGCGCACGCGCGCACACACATGCACACATATACATAATTGTCAAAACCATCCGTTCTAGTTATGAACTGCACATAATATACAGCTTGTCTGGAAATAAAGCTGTATATAAGTGCAGCTGGTACCAGTGTACCCTGAGACAGTGAGGCACTGGGGTCATATGGTCCTGAGTTGCCATACCCTCAAGTGAACAGAACTTGCTTGTGAGTTGTATCAGACAGATAAGCTGGTGGTTAAGTAGACCCAGGAAATGCAAACATGTTAAGAGGGTATCCTGGGAACTGCTAACAACTGCTTTTGTGCATGATAAGTTCAAGTCCTGACACCAGAAAATATTATATACACAATAGAATGGCGTGGTTGGAGGTATGAATTCTAACTAGGTACTGTAGAAGTGTCATTAGATGAGGTCATGACAAGAAGCTTTGACCAAAGCATGGTTGGCATTTGTCATATTGGTAACTCTTGGACCGGTTGGTGGAAAAGAGTTAAGAGGGAAGTTTTCAACTTAATGAAAGTGGCCATCCATGCAGTGTTTAGGGACATCTCTTAATTTAAGTGACTGAAACTGGACAGAAAAAAAAAAATCAGCTATAAAAGTTACTAAACAATGGTCTGATTGTTGGCTGAATTTGGCTGAGGCTATGGATAATGACCTTTGAATGGCCTGAGAGTTATTCAAGTAAATTATCCAGTGGTCCAGAAGAAAGAGGTGTGGCATTGTCCAGGCTGCTCCAGCAAAAAGTTGGGAATATGTTGGGATTGGAACAAAAGGTCCTGTTAATCTAGTTCATAAGGTCATAGATATATACTAGGCTAATGATCACAAGGGCCTTTTTAATCTTAGCCATGCATCCCAAATTTATCTAACAAGTTTGGCATCCTAGAGGTTATTTTTAGGGGTATGTGTAAGGGACATCAGTGGTCAAACATTTACAGGTTGCCTCTATCCATTAGAGACATACATGACAGATCAGGTGAATTACTGATTTCCCAACCACTGGTCCAGGTTATGCCTGAACTGGGTCAGGGAAGAACTCTGCTCCACATTGATGGGAAGCCTTTTCCACTGAAGGGGCATTCTCTGTGACACATATCTGTCCCTCCAACATGTCCTATTTATGTCACAGGCAAGGTTTAAGTCCCTGGATTGGGTAGTTCTGATGCTATGTGTCTTGAGAATAGGTAAGAGGTCCAACAAAACAGGATCCTAGGATGCATTGTATGACAGACATAGATCACTCTTCTGCAGTATGTAGGAAACTGAGTATAGGGACATGGATTGGTGGCAATCTGCAGAGGGCATGTTGTTAAACACATGTATCCTTTTTGTGAGAAACCTCTTTGGACATTCCATTTGTGTATTTGCCTTGTCAAGTACATATTGAAGGAGGCATTGTGCTCAATAATAGGTTTGATGAGTGCTGAGTATAGTGGAATGATGACTTCATTGGACCAAGATGCCATACGCTTGCTTATAAGTTGACCAAAATAGAATGATTTCCTTAATACCTTAAACACATGTTGATCGAAAGTCACATTATTGTCTACATACATCCCCAAATCCCTGACTACTCAGTGTAATCTCAGGGTTGATTTATCAATGAGGTAGTTTTCTGGGGTACTAACATCCCAAAGGGTACTATTATACATTTCTTGTCATTGAATTTTAAACCATGTGTATGGCACCAGTTATTTGTCTGCATTAGTCCTTCCTGGAGGATATTTGTGTCTTAGGGGGATTCTATGACTGTTCCCAATTTGCAATCATCTGCAAACTTGGTCAACCAGTGACCCTTCACACTGGCCTTGACTTTGATAGGTAGATGCCAAAAAGGAAATGTCCCAGCACTGACCCCTGAGGTATTCTACTAGTGACCAGCCTTTTTGTGGAGGTGGGCTCCCCTATCCTAACTTCCTGGGTCCTAACTGAGAGCCATGGATTTATGCCTAATTCTGTGAGTTTTGTTTACAATGCCTAAGTGGGATATTGGCCTGATCATGGTTGACAGTATGCACCATTTTGTCCTCATCTATTGCCTTGGTGATCTTCTCAATGAAGTCTCCCAGACTGAGTAGGTATGATCTTCCCTTGACAAAACCAAACTGAGTTGGATCCAGTGTCTGGAGGTTTCCATTGTTATTAATCATTTCTATGATAATTGTTTCCATGACTTTGTAGAATAGATTAGTCAGAATAATGGGTCCATAGTGTTCAGAGTTCATAGAAGGCCCACCCTTATATGCAGTTCACAGTTTGAGTAGGATGAAGCCAGACTGGTGGTTATGGTTAAATAGTGACTCCAGTGTTATTGTTAGGTCATGTTTTATGCTGTTTAACACAGGCATCCTTAGATATTATCAAGGTCTATCGATGTGGTGTTCTTGGCCTTGAAGATTGTATTTAGGACCTGTTCCCTAGTGAGGGTTTGGGAGTTATGTTCAATGGTATTTCTTGAGGGGTGACTAACGGGAGAGGGGTGGAAAAAGTGGAGCTGAATTTGTCACTTGGCAGATTTACTATATTTTCTGGTTCCATGTAGGTGGCTCCATTCACAATTATCTCTGCACATTGTGTATACAGCCTTTGAGATTACAGACATAGCTAAAGAAAGCCTTACTGGGTCAGTGCTGGGACTTATAAAGAAAACATTGGCTTTGGCAGACCAGAGTTGCTGTTTGAGTTGTTTGCTCAGACTAATGAGAGATTTTTACCCTGCTGGGAGATGTATTTCCTGACTTTTGCCATGACTTTCTTCCTTTTTGGTGTATGTTCTGAGCTTATTTCTGTTAGGCACAGCTG
>NC_056728.1:938304926-938372426 GCF_019279795.1 Protopterus annectens | reverse complement strand
CCAGAACAGGGTATCCATTCAAGTAAAACAAAGCTCATCCCTGCTCATATCCAAATGCAACTTGGAGCTAAGGATTGGTAATAGAAAATATACTCCAGGATCGCCTCATGCTACTAATAGATAGATGCAGTTCCTAAATGCTGCATCCCTTATATGGGTCCCCATCAAATTATCTATGGTATGATCACAGTTATTCTCACTAGGGCTAATATACAATTATCAGCCATGGGATAGGTAAGACCAATCATGAAATATTAATTTAAGCAACAAAAGGTTATTGGCTAAGCTTAAAATGTCCTCCAAGTGAACCTATGCTGTGGTAGTAAATAGTTTTAAAAAATTGCCCTTTTTAGATCACTAAGGGCCCCTCTCATCCTCCACCCTCCCAGTCTTCAACAGCTTCCGGCACCTATGGGCATGTCCATTGTAAATTCAGCATTACCCATGTAATTAAACCTGGGCATCTATGACTATTAAGAACAAACACAGCTACAGCTGCCATGCTCTCCATATTACAAAACCGGGAAAACAAATTCAGCTGTTAGAATGATGGAAGACAAATTTCCACCCCCTAAAGGCAGACATGATTTAAAAAAGTGAGTTACAAAACATTAAAAAAATACCTCTGTCTCAAGGGTGTCATGAGTCTAAAAGTATCCTCTTATAAAAACTAGGACTAAGGAGTACATATGCGTCCTAAAAAGTAAATAAACAAATTAATAAAACATGAAAAACTACATCCAAAGTAGTAGTAGCACAACATATAGGTAATAGCAATATCTGATGCAGTCCAGTGTCATAGCTGTCTCAAGCAGTGCATACTCTTGCTATGATTTATTGTTTGTCCGAAGCTGGTATTTGCCTAGCATTTAGCAACATGCTGCATTCAGCAAGGATGAGCAAAAGAAATCTGAACAAATCCAATAATGATGGTGGAACAAAGGCCCAGAAATTGAAACCATTTTTAAATATTGCACCTAATAAACTTAAAATGTTTCTAGAATAAAAGGTTTTGTATTATCATGCATTTTAAGGATATGAAATATGCAACTCAAACATCTGTCATCATTTGGTGACTTCAATCCTTACAGATTTGCCAGAAAAAAACACAAATTTTATGGGAACAGACCAAATATATGAGGCAAAAATCTGGATGGTTCAGATGTATTTCCACAATATGGACAGGAGATGACTGGCTTTAATAATTGACTTTGTTTCTCATGCCATTCCAAGGGGCTGTAATATTTGTCAGCATGACAGGATATAGTCGACGGATCACTTTACTTTGCCAAGGCTGGTTTGCACCTGTCCCCCGTGGGTATTCAAATATTTGCTAAAACTCTTTCCTGTCCCATAGGGCCTTTTTTAGGCAATGACAAATTTACAAACCTTTCAAAATAGTAAAACCAACCCAAGGAAATCTAAAGGTATTACTGCTCAATGTTAGGAGTCTAAAAAAGAAACTCAATTCCCTCCCAGCTCCCCTCACCACAGATAAGGCAAACATATGTGCAGTTATTAAAACATGGTGTAAAGCCACACAGAGCACCCCAGCAGTACAAGGCTACAATGCCTTTCACACATTTAGGCCAGTTACAGCACAGACATGGACTAAAGGTGGAGGTATCTCAATATACATCAATAACAAGGTAATCTCAGACTGGTCAAACAGGATGAACAGTTTGACTTCCTTCACATCTAAATTATAGTAGATTAGGGCTTACTTCAGTTAATTTAACAGCTTTCAAAATGCAGCTAGGTGTCAGATGGTGTTTTTATATGTGTGTATCTGTGTGTGTGTTTCCCTTTCCTGTATCTGTCGTGGTGGGAACAGTCTATGCCTTTGTGTCCTACAGGACCTGTGCTACTTTGTAGTGTGGGCTGGTAGGACAGTCAATGGAACAGTGCCTAATTACTCAATTCAGTGATTCATATTCATGCAAGTTCCTTATAATAAGCTTTTGACCTTGTGGGAATATAAATGGCAAGGAATTACAAATTGTGATGTATTAAAATAACACAGAACCTCAATGCAGTGCAAGTTACTCTGCAATACCAATTTCTGTTAATCTCAAACACTGCCTGCGAACACTGTGACTGATTGTAATGCTTCAGCCAATAGGTATATGTTAGTGTGACTAAAGGTTTCTGCTGATATAAGAGTTTCAAAAAAAATCATTGAAATACTAGATATTCACCAATAACCCTCATGCAGATTATAATGAATCATACATTGCTTTTGCCTGTTAATAAAAAAAATCATGTTAATACAACATATGTCACACACAAAACAAATGAATAAATAAATAAAATGAAATAAAATCTAATCATCATTCCACATTCTCTAAGATAATGTGAATGAACTGTAAGGCACCAGATATTGCTGCATTAGTAGGATAATACCCCCCACACACCTACACACACACACACACACACACACACACACACACACACACACACACACACACACACACACACACACACACACACACACACACACACACACACACAAACATAGATATACATATGTGCAACTTGTATGAGGCTTTCATTTTGATTTAGGACACTCTTGGCAGCATTCAAAAGCAAGAAAATTTCATATATTAATGATCAGGCTTACAATTTTCCCAGTAGAGGACTACAGATAATTACCAATATAAAATGTCTTACTGCAATAGTGGGACACAAATATTCTTATATCAAATGCCTCATAGTTCTACAAACTGTTTGACAAACCATTGTTGAGATTGTTTTTAAGCATCATACTGAGATTATTCATAGCATGTCTACACAAATGTGTTTTGTTTTAACAGGCATACAAGGATACCATTATATTCATCACTACATGAAATAGCAAACATCACTTGAAATTACCTCTACTCCCAGTGGAAAGCATGTAGAATACTGTGTTGCAGTTTGGCCTACTAAGGGAATACAAATTATGTTTTTACATTCTTGTTAGTAGAAAACAACACCAGTAATTTCATTACTTTACTGCATAAATACTAAACATTACTGGTATTTCTCAGCAATTACTGTAAATCAGTTAACAGAAAAATAAACCAGTATGCCAGTAAAGCAAACATATTTTATGTTAAACTTTGAATTATATTATTATTAATCATTATCATTAGTATCACCATTGTTTTAAGGGATATTGGGCAAACGGAGGTAAAACAACCTAGAGATGATTTATTAAAACTGCTGTTGCCAAGCTGATATTAGCAGATTATGACTCTTGTGATGATACAACTAGTGAGGAGTTAGGAGCATAAGTTGTTACCAAATCATCTAAGCGATGAAGCACATATGTAAGTGACAGTCATGGAAATTTCAAGACCTAGTACTGCATCTCTTATGTTAGCACAACAGCTGTAGGTTCACAATTCAATCCACTTTCTAAGAATTGTTAAAAGGCATCGGGCATCGGGCATCAGCTATGGGTAACACAGGGATACCTAAAAGAAGAATATCCCCATTACTGATGCATAGCAGTGACAATATGTGTACAAGATGCATTAATTTCCACCTGTGCTTTATCATACAGTTTGGAGAGAGTACTTACACTGGCCCCTTTCACAATGGAAGACATAGGTGTAGAAGAAGATAGCAGATTTTAAAATGGGAACAGCTGAACAGCACTTACAGTTTACCTTACATAGTGATGTCTTACTGATTATTATCCCTGAAGCCACAGAGAATTTTAGATGGCAGAAGGCTGTCAACCAGCAAGTGCCCTTTTTCTTCACTAACATCCCTGCCATTAACACTGAACCATCAGTTTCTCCATCACCTTCGAACATTTCAAAATATTTCTGAAGACAATCAACTGGATTTTAGTGGAGGCTTCATGTCAGCAGTCTATGGAAACTAAAAAGTACGTGGAAAAAGTGCTAAATACTTAAGACATCCCATATTTCTTGAATACCATTGTCTCTTACAGAATTATGTTCCTTCATAGTCATAGTTTATTGAATGAGACAGTCATGAGCACAATGTATAGGTTGATGGGTACTTACTAGGCTGTTGATCTGTGAGGATTAGCCTGGCCTTATATTCCTGTGCTAGCTTTTACCCAATACTTTGGATAAAAATAACACAGAGATAGGCTAAACAAGGATATGCTGTGAAATGTATATGTTTCTACTATCCATGAGGGCCAGGGGTGTTAAACTGGGATTTGTGGTTATGCAGCCAGTCCTCCAAATGACATTTGATTAGAGTAAGAAAAGTAGGTTGCTTTATGTGGAGTGGAAGATAGTTCCATAGAAGTGGTATTCTCTGTGATACAAGCCTATCCCTCCAAAATGTTTGACTTATTTTGCAAAAGAGATTGAGATCCCTTAAATTGCGAATGTGTTGCAGGCTGACAGAAAAGGATCTGTTGAAGTTCAGTATGCAAGGCAAAGGTCACCTCTCAGTAGTTTGTATGATACTGAGAAGAGGGACAAGGCTTTGAGAGGCTCATCGCAGCTTTTATTTATTTTTTTTAACTGAGAAAGTATTGTGTTCATTCCAGATGTTACAGTTGTTTGGACACATACAAACTGAAAGGGGCTTTCTACTCAAGGACCGTCCTAATAAGTGCTGAGTACATTGGAACAATTACATTCATGGATCTGGACAAAATACCTTTAGTTATAAATTATGCAATGGAAAAAGTGCTTCCTTACAACAGTGGATATGTGGTGATTAAAGGACAGTTCATAGCCAATATAGTTCTGAGATCCTAACTACAGGACCAATTTTTAGAGATGTTTTTTCAATGTGATACTTACAAGAGGAGTCACACTTTTTGGCATTTACATTTAATCTATGGATTGGACACCAGCTATATCTTTGGGACAGGGTGTCTTGCAGAATCTTGGTCTCCTCTGTGGATTTTATGATAGCACCAAGTTTGCAGTCATCTGCAAACCTGGTTAGCCTCAAACACTCCACATTAGCTTTGACCTCCAAGATGTAAATGCCAAATAAGAGTGGCCCAAGGATTGAATCCTAGGTAAGGATGCTAGTGAGAAGTCTTTGGGCTAAGGTATAACCACCCACCCTAACTTCCTGCGCTCTGTTTGCGAGCCATTGTGCTATCCACTGAGTTACATAGGGATTGACATTTAGCTGGGAGAGTTTATCTAGAATAATCTAGTGTGAAATGGTGTTGAATGCCTTTACAAGGTCTAGATATGCAGCGTGCACTGCTTTGCACTGTCTGTTACATCAGTAATGTTTTGAAAGTACTTAACCTATATGCAATATCTGCCCTTGACAAATCCAAACTGAGTTGGGTCAAGGGTCTGTAGGCTATCTATATCCTTATACATTATTTCCATAATGACCCTTTCCATAACCTTAGAGCTTCAGAACTACTTGTCAATAAGTCCACTGTTCTCGGAACTAATCCTTCCTCATGAGCAAATATCACATCACACAGAGTACTAAAATGTGTGCATTCCAGTAATAGCAAACTTTCCACATAACCATCGTCCTTACTAAAATGGTCTAGTTATACATTTCATCTCATTTCAGCACCAGCAAGATACATCTCAATAGGTTTTGATATGGTATAAAGACATAAAAGCTGTACAAAATTCCAGATGGACCAATAGTGGAAAAAGTGAATAAGATTGTATATCTTGTGAAAGACTGGTGGTGCCATGGATATAGCAGCAATATATATCTCTGCCGTTTCCTGCCAGGGACCAGTTGTTAGTGCAGGAAAATATCAGCCTATGACAGTACTAAGCACATAGAACATTGTGCTATATATTGCTTGGGTTTTTTTTTTTGGCAGAACAGCACTAACTCCAGAGAATATTGTTCTACATTTTTATTCAGGAATTGTATCTTGTTTATCAGTAGACTTATAATCGTTCTCAAACGTTTTCCTCGCTCTGTAATACTCAGGGCAGAGATTTGAAGAAAGGCAAACACAACAGACAGGTTTTCCACAATATTTCCTATATACACATTCAGCTGATGGTGACTGAATCTGTTTTGTTGCTGAGGGTAGCCAAACAAATGTGAGTTAAGTTGGTACTGTGACCAGATGCATAATGGCATGTGGCCAAGATGACAGATGGTCATCTAGCAGAACTGGTATTGGTGGAAACAATAAGGGAGAGTGTGAGTGGATGTCAGATTCTGTCTGAGGCATCCTATTGTAACAGAAGCGATTCTCCACATTTCAGTGTAAGCAGCTACTGGAGAGAAAAAAGAGACAGAAGAGTATTGCATGGAATGCACTGACTGATGATATTCAGCTTGGCTCTGCCAATCTGTGGTCATTCATTAATCTTAATGGAGCATGTATGGGAATATAAACATGATCACAGTGCAGGTAGAGAGTAGATTTCATCTGCAAACTTATACCTAAGCCACTAGTAAACGAGTCGGGGCCAGTAAAAGAAGAAATCCTGATTGGCTGCCAGGGTGTCATTGGAATAGTCACAGCTGTGATGGTCACTTGATAATCAACAGATATGGGGCTAGAAAAAGTTGCTAAAAGAAGTGACCCATAAACTGATGTGCCAGGCCTGACAAAGTGCATAGTCTTGGCAACCATGCACTGTGGTGAAGTAATAGCATGTGGCACAAAGTTTGATAGGAGTTGGCATCTCAGACCACATTTGGTTCCCTAAACATTAGGAAAACAAGCAGAGCACATGTCAATAATCAGCTGTTTGAAATACAGGACTAAGACTGTACCTGAAAGACCATCTACTGGGTACAGCTGTGTTCATCTCCTTTTTTGATCTATAAAAAGGTATTACATATTGCCACTATTGTTTCATAGTGAAGCTACTCTGGAAAACATAAGATGTCAGAGACTTCTCTTCACAATAAAAGAACGAATACATAGGAAATTATAGATGCATATGATTTATTGTTCAAAGAACTAATGTGTGATTAGCTATATCACAATCATTGTTATAAAAAGACAATTCTCACCAAATATAGAACATTTCAACTTTATCCCTAAGAAAAAATACATACAAACATATTTTTAATGGGTACAAAAATAATTATTTTATTATTTCAATCAGAAGATATCCCATTAGTAAATTCTTGTCAAAACCAATACAGCATGGCAGTTTGCCAAGCTGCATAGTTATTTGTTTTAATAGAAGGATAAGTATATGCCTTCCATTCAGGTTACATAAAAGAACTATCTTTTATGTAGCGATTTATGTATGTATGTATGCATCTGTCTGTTGGTCTGTATCCATCCATGCTTCCATCCAGGCAGCCAGCTAGCCATCCATTAAGCAGACAGCAGATTAAGGGTAAGATAAAATACATATTTGGTAAACTGTGCAATTTTTTGTTTATCTATTCTCCTGGCATAGTAATGATATTTATCTGTACGGACGGAGGGTCTCCAAAGCTGCTGACATTTTCGTAGGCCCACCAGTTGCTACAACTGAAATATAACTGAGGTAATAGTTTACCCAATGCACACACAAAACATATGCGTGGCAACCTAAAGAGGTCTACAGGTTCATAGGTTCATCAGTGTATACTAGGCTAATGGCCACTAGGGCCCTTATAAGCCTGGGAATGTAACCTAAATGTGACCTACAAATCTGATTTCTATAGGGAGTGATTTACTGACTGCCTCTGTACATCACAGACATAGTTGCCACACCAGGGGTGAATTTCTGATTACCCATCCATTGGTCCAAGTGCTGAGCTTAAATAGGGTTAGCAAAGACCTCTGCTTCACATGACTGGGGAACCTGGTCTAAGGAATGCAAATTCTTTAAGAAACATATCTGTCTCTCGACCATGTCCTATATTTCACAAGCAAAATTAAGTCTTTTAATTTTGTAGTTCTAATGCTGTTTGTTTTGCAGATGTAGAAATGGTTCATCAAAACAGGGTCATGGGATGTTCTGGATGCCAAGCAAAGATCACCTCTCAGAAGTCTGTAGGATGCTTTGAGGCAATCAGCAAAGGACATTGAGTTTACTGCCTATATTTGTTTTAAAATAAACCTTTGTTGATACTCCAGTTGCTGCATGTGTCTGGTCAGGCACGTAGGTATGGAAGCATTATACACTATGATGGGTCTGATGGGGACCAAATACAGGTGTACAATGACCTCTCTGGACTTAGATGCCTGACTAGTGAATCAACATTTAGGGGTGTTTTATTGATGCTGTAGTTACAAGGGGGAGGGATGCCTTCCCAAAAGGTACATGAATGCATTTCTTGGCACTGGGTCTTAAGCCGTGGCTTTGACACCAAGCATTTGTCTGCGTTAGACCTTCCTAAAGGGTGTTCTCATTTTGGAGGATTCAGTGTGTGCTCCCAGTTTGCAATCATCTGCGAACATGGTCAGAAAGAGGCTTTTAATATTGGTTTTAGCCTCTGAGAAGTAGCCAAAAGGAACGCGAGCCCTGAGGGACTCCACTGGTGACCAGCCTCTTTGTGGAGGTGGCTTCACCGATCTTAACCTTTTAGGTTCTATCTGTAAGCTAGCTAGCTATCTATAGGTTCATAGGTTCATAGGATGCTACTAAGCTATTGGCCCTAAGGCCTTTATAAGCCTAACTACATTATACCCTAGTTCTCTTATGGACCAAGTTGTATGGTCTATATTTGCAGCTTCAGTCTATAAGCAGTACCAAATGTCCTTATGCAGAGGGACATAGGTGACACCCCTGGGGTAAATTTACTATCTACCATCCAGTTTAAGTTGTGCTTAAATAGGGTCATTGAAGAGCTCTGTTTTATGTGATTTGGGAGTTTGTTCCAGAGGAGTGGCAAACTCTGGAAGACATATCTGTATCTCCAGCATGTCCTATTAATGTCGCAGGTTAGGTTCAGATCCCTAGACTGAGTGAGTCTTGTCCCATTTGACTTGCAGATGTGCAGCATTTCCATTAGGGCAGGGTCCAAGACTGCTGTGTAGGCCAGGCACAAGTCACCTCTCAGCAGCCTATAAGATACAGAGTACAGTGACAGGGTCTTGAGTCTGTCCATGTAGGTCATATGTTGAAGGCCCTGAATTTTCTTGGTGAGAAACCTCTGAGGTCTCTCCAGCTGCTGCAAATGTCTGGTGAGGTACATACAGATGGGAGCATTGTAATATCTTAGTGTTCTGATGAGGGATGAGTACAGGGGAGTTCTAATATCCTTAGCTCTGGATGCAATGCCCTTAATTATGAGATATGCAAAATAGAAGGTCTTCCTTACCACTATGACATGGTGATTGAAGTTAAGGTGGCTATCAACCTGTGTTCCCAAATCTTTCACCACAGGGTTTGATCTAAGGGGAGTACTGTTAATATTGTATTTTGCAGGGACTTTCCCTTTGCCAAAAAGGATGCTAACACATTTTTTGTGTTTGGTTTAAGTCTGTGGCTTTGGTGCCAATCATTTGTCTGTGCAAGCCCTTTTTGTAGTATGTCAACATCATTGGGGGACTGAATTATTGCACCCAGTTTGCAGTCATTGGTGAACTTGCTAAGCCACAGGACATCTATTTTCACTTGGACTTCTGAGAAATCGATTCCAAACAGTAGGGCGCTCAGCACATATCCTTGTGGTACACCACTGGTAACTGGTCTGCTGGTAGAGGTGGAATCCCAACTTTGACTGTATGTGTTCTGTCAGTGAGCCACTTGGCTACCCATCAAGTGACATATGGGTTAATTCCCAGCTGGGTGAGTATCTCAATGATGCCTGAGTGGGAATTGTGTCAAAAGCCTTTGCTAAGTCAAGATAGGCTGTATATACTCTTTTGCCTTCATCCAGGGCTTTGGTGACATTTTTGAAAAAAATCCACCAGGTTTAATAAGCATGATCTACCTATAACAAAGCCAAATTGGGTTGGGTCAAGAGCCTGAAGGTCACCTATGTCTTTGTGGATAAGGTCCATGATGATTCTCTCCATGACCTTGCAGATAAGGCTGGTTAGGAGTATGGGTCTATAGTTCCCAGGGTCGGTTGATGGTCCCCCTTTGTGAAAGGGAATTACTACTATAAAGGGGTTTAGGTTTATTTCTGTAAGTTAGTTGACAATGCCTGAGTGAGGTATTGTATCAAATACTTTAGCCATATCTAGGCCTTAGTGACCCTTTCAAAGAAGTCTACCAGGTTCAGTAAGCATGTTCTTCCTTTGACAATGCCAACAGGGAGAGAGACAATGTCTTGAGGTCTCCTATGTCCTTATTGATAAATTCTATGATAATTCTTTCCATGGCTTTGCAAATAAGACTAATCAGACTAATGGGTCTGTAGTTACCAGGATCTGTTGAAAGTCCTCCCTTGTGAAGGGGGATGACTATCACAGTCCTCCATTTTTGTGCAAAGCCTATTTTAAGACTATAGTTAAGTAGTGATTCTTGAGTCCTGATAGTGATATTTTAAACTGTTCATAAAACATCCTGGGATGTTATCAGGGTGCACTGAGGCTGTCTTTTTGGCTTTACTGAGCAGAGCCACTATGTGCTCCCTAGTTATAGCTGGAGTGGTTATGTCTGAGGGTATTTCTTGAGGGATGGTTGGGGCTGATAGTGGCGTAATGCTGGAAATTAATTTGTCCACTAACAGGTTTTCTATATCTCCAGGCTTGAGGAGTGTAGCACCTTTAACCACCAGTTCAACAGATTGCTGTGTGCTTCCCTTGAGGTTTCTGACATAGCTAAAGAAGGTCTTATTGTTATCTTTCACCTGGGAGGGTATCTTAACCTCAAAGTTGGCTTTGTTTGCCCTAATTAGCCCTCTTAGTTGCCTATTTAGTTTGATGAGAGTTTTACTTTTATGAGAATTACACTTCCTGATTTTTGCCATTTTTTTCTTTTTTGTTGTATAATTTGTTTAATTTAAGATGACACCAAGGTAGTTTGTTTCTGGGGCTAGTTTCTGGATTACTTCTGGTAGGTACAGCATCCTCTGTGCAGTCATTGATGTGGATGTACAGTGTTTCTGAGAGCAATTCAGCTTAGGGTGCTGCTTTCTTGGGTTTGGTGGGGCACTGAATTTTTGAAAACCATCACTTAACATCTCCGCTAAACAGAAAACTAAATTTAGGCTGGGAATCATATAGACAATTTTCCTACCATGTAATACAACCTGCATACTCGGCAAGCTTGTTTTACATCATAAAATGACAAAAACCACTGAAGCTTCTTCTGAGGAAGTGTATGTTATATACACAGGAAAGGGCTTAATTCCTGTAAAAAAACAGTTATGAACTGGTTCTGGTCATTTTCTGTTTGGATTCCAGCAGTTGGTTCAGTGGTTTTTGTTGTTTTACATCATACATACACAATGGACTGCCCAATAGAATAGCTGAGCACTATCGGGCAGAAAGATTTTTAAATACCTTTATTAAATTATCTCTTAACACATAGGCATACATTCATTAATAAAAAAGAAAACAAACCATATTAACTTTTCTTTTCCATTTAGATACATTATACATAACATATATTTTCTTTCTTTATGACAACTCTTATTTAGTCCAACATTGCATAAATTGACCAGTTCCTGATTTCCCTTAAACCACACACCTTCTCCTGAACATTATTTTGCATGTATTGTCCCCAAAAATTCCATTTATTTCTATGAATTTTTTCTTTCCCTTCTCTGAGGATCCCATTTCCAGTTATTTTATGTTTTATGCAATGTTCAATACTTCAAATGTAGTTGCTTTAGACTTTGATTCACTGTTTCTAAATCATTATTTTTGGCAGCCAATAGAACTAAAATTAATAAGGCCTTACTATGTCTAGGCAATTCAGATTCTGTCTTATAGTGCAAAAGAATAATTTCCTTAGTTACAGCTATTTGCTCCCCCAATATTTCTAGCAGAGTATTTATAGTTTTTTAATCTGTCATTACACTCCCAAAAGCATAATTCCAGATACATTTTTCTTCCTGATAACACCTCCAGCATTAGCTATCTACTTGTGGAAAATTCCTTGACATCTGCTATTTGTTTAAAAATACATATGCAAACACTTCTAAGCAAAAATCATAAACCTTCTGGACTTTGTTACATACTTAAGAGCCATACATATGCCCCCCATTCTTCCCTTGTAAATTGATTTTCCATTCTCTCTTCCCAATCCTTTCTAACCTCCTCTGATTGATTCTTATAGTTATTGTGCAATATTTGATATGCCCTACTAATTATCCCTTTTTTACAGCAGCTTCTGATCTAGAGTCAACTAAAAACTACCATAGCAGGTCTTTCACTTAAGATTCTTCTATCACTTTCTCTTTGCCTATATCTAAGATCAAACATCTAAGGACAAGTGGGGCAACCCAAGATTAACATGGGTACGCTTATAAAGACTCTAAGGCTGCTAGCCTAGTGACCTCCTATGGACCTATGAACCTATAATCCCTGGTAAAGAAGGCAGTCACTAACCAGCAGTCCAAACTTCTTCTTGGCCTCATCCCAATCTATTACCTTTCCCTTTTTAATTATTTGTCGCAATACCTTTGTTTATTTTGTCAATTTTCTCCAGTAAATTCCAACTCCCTGTTAGCAGAAAGAGTTTTAGTGCGTATTTAAGTGCAGTAGTTGGAAGGAGGACCATGGGCTAATGAGGTTCATAAGTAGTCTGGTGTACTGCACATTGGGATACTTCATAGCACAGAAGGCATGCACTCCATACTACACAAGATACATTGGACACAATTGCAAGTGTATGCTGCTACAGACTGGTACACAAATGTATTTCAATGGGAGAGGAATTGGGGCAGCTTTATCCTGCCTAGATTGCTGTTGTTTGTATGTGTGTGTATGTGTATATGTATGCATGCAAGCATGTGTGTGTGTGTGTGTGTGTGTGTGTGTGTGTGTGTGTGTGTGTGTGTGTGTGTGTGTGTGTGTGTGTGTGTGTGTGTGTGTGTGTGTGTGTGTGTGTGTGTATATACTGGGACAGCAATGTTCAGTTCTACCAGAAGAGCTAATACTCTAAATACAGAGAAATCTCTAATGGTTATTACAACTGCAAAGGGTTGAACCAGACTGCCACAGCAAGGAACAAAGGAGTTCAGGCTCACATGAGAGTCTTCATTTCTAGCAGACAGACTATTCAAAAAAATGATGCTGGTAGACAGTTCATTTGGGGTAGACATCTGTCTCGGGTTTCCTGAATTAAGGCAGAGGATAATATTAATAATTTTCAGACCTCCTAAATCTCTCCAAATGTTTTAGGTCTGTAACACCATGACAAGAATGGACCTCATTCCTATGTCAGGGTATAATTACAGTTCATGAAAATAACATTGCTTCAGTCATCAATGTTTGCCAGGAGTGCAGCCGCAATGTGCCCAGACTTGCCTCCTTCTGCAATTTAAGTATACTTGAAAATGCTTTTTCATTAACTCTGTTGCCTCTGCTATTACTGGAAATATGTGGGTGTCTTTATTCCACACTGGTCTAGTTTCTGCTTGCATATCCTGGTATTTTGTGGCTCGATTCCTCTTGTTACACAAGACCCCATAATTTCTAGGCATTGTTATTTCAGTCATTAATGTTACTTTTGTCATTTTTTTCATTGACTATTAAAGCAGATTTTCTTGCTTTGATTTTCTTAACTGATGATATTGAATTATCCCGTGAAATCAAAACGTCTTCATTTCCAACAATTTTATGTTCTTCATATTTCCAGTTCTTATCAGCGACTTCTATATCGCAGTGTTTTACAGTCCTCATTGCATTATCTTGCCATGCTGTTGCACCTTTCAGTATACAAAGTCTCAGCCATGAGTATATCACAATCAGCAATGTGATGTGCAGCTGTGTCGGGTTTTGTACTATATAACTTAAATTTGTCTACTATAGCTTCTGATTTTCCTACTACTGATTTTGTAAATCAGCATGTCCGTAGGCCACTGTGTTGAGCTGCCATTATTAAATTGTTCAGCTTTTGTGGTATATCACTTGTCTTTAACCATTCATGTGTAAGACTTGATAAGCACAAAGTTTCTTCCAGGAGTTACATAAACATATCAATATAATTGTGGCTTTCCATTTTAATTTCCTGTTATTCTGGAACAGGGAGCACACTCACCTGTGATAGCAAACTAGATGTTTGAATTTGTTCTTCAATACTGACACTGTAGTGCAGCATAAGAGGGTTGCTGCATTCATAAGTGTGTCAATCCACAGATGAGAAACTAAACCAAGTGACTGACCTATCTGACTGAGTTGGTTGTAGCTCAGGCAGATGTAAAAGATTCAACAGCACTTATCAAAATGTTGAACTATCTTTAAAATATATTTCAGCAAGAAGTAACAATTTTACAATAAAATATACTCCTATATACACAAAACTCATACCATATAAATATTTACATTATAAACAAACTTTTTGCCCCTTATATTTTATGCTACAGCCAATATATTAACTTTTCATTGTGTCATTTTCCCATTTCTTATTATAAAACACGTCTCATCTGCCTAGTCATATTAAACATAAAGAAATGTTTACTATCTTGTCACCAAACATTTTTTCATAATATCTGTACTGTATGGAGTTCATACTGATCTTAAAATAAATATCTTTTAAATATGTTTAAACTGTAAGTCAAAAATCCTTTTGAATTATAAAAAGATATGCTCTAACATTTCTTCAGCTTTACAGTCATTGGCCATAAATAATCATTCTTGTTTTTTTAGTTTTGCTTCATCTCCCTTTTTACAGTAAGAGTTTTAGAAAATTGTATTTACAATACAAAATCTGACTATCCCTCTTTGTCTTTGCACCTATTCTGACTTTTATAAATAAACGTTTTACTTTTTCTTCCTCTTGGCATGCATCAGAATAATAACATCTTCCATCCCTTCTCCATACCATCCTGGCCTGCCTCCATTTGAATATTCTACTTTAATTATTCCATTCCCTTTTCTCCCATAATCATAATACTAATTGGCTTTCTTACTTTTCTATTCTCGTCTTCATAATTCCCCCCAAATCACTGTATTTCTCTAACAGAATATATCCTATCATTGAATATTCTTTCTTTATTTCTTTTAAAATATAATACATATGAAATAAAATACTGGGTACTATAGGGTATATTGGTTTCAGCCATCCTTTCTTGTACTTGTTATACATTATACCACCTAGGAAGGTGGATTTAGCCTTGAACCCCAAAAGAAAGAAAAATAATTTATACTTCTGTCCAGCCCAACAGGAAGAATATATATATATACCCTTGTCAAATAATATCCCACAAATAGCTGCACTCAGTAAATATAATTTTTTTGATACATAACACTCTACAACACACTCCACATAATCATCACTTCTTTTTTGTTTTCTTCTGCCCATCTGACCTTTTACCATACACTCATATGATGCAAACATTATACCTAATATCTCAAAATACTTCTCTGTAAAGTATATCACCTTTGTTGTAACAGCCCAATAACCTTAACTTTTTTAACTCCAATCCAATTTTAACAAACTCTTTTTGCAAAAGTATTATTCCTTCCATCTTCTGCATTGTAAAGTTTTTAATTAGTATACTGTTGCCTGTATAAGAAATTATAGCTGGAATACTAAATTAACCCTTATTGCACATTTCTCTTCCCTACATTCCATCTTTTACTTGCAACATAATTAAATTCATTAACAAGCCAAACAACGATCCACTTAAAGGACAGTCTTGTTTCGAACTATACCCCATCTTCATTTACTTCCCAAAATAACAATTTATTAATGGAATTACTCTTATTACATTATATGTTTTCTCAAATATGGAATGAACTTCCTGCCAAAATCATATTCCTCTAAAGAATTTCAGTCTTTCATTAATGAAAGCTTTTGTAATACAGCTCAGCACTTTTTTTCTCTTTATCTGTGTATTTAATCTGCCACTTGCCTTATAATTATTAATAATTTCCCCGTATTCTTCTCCTTTCTACCATAACCTTCTTTCAGCAGTATATATTTCATCAATGAAAAACCCTTAATTGTAAATCTTTGTAAAAATTGTATAATCATTTTTACACAGTAGAACTGGTTCTCCAAACATCCATATCTAGCCTATCTCCCTTTTTTCATAAAAAATATTATTGCTGTTACATGAAAAAAATTTTAACTGTAAAATCTTCATCAATATCTTATAGCCATTTTGTATGGCTCTGTGGTGGAGCAGTATAATGTCCTTTCTACACCTAGATGACCCGTGTTTGAGTCATAGCACATGTACTGTAGAGACCGAATATGAGCAGAGATGAAGTTCAGTGGCCTAGGCTTACCACATAACAGTGTTAGCAGTCCAGTGGGCTCTGTGCTGCAAATGGTATACTGCTTGGTGTCCAGCAGCTGTATGATACAGCACCAACATCTCTGATATCATGAACCTCAGATAGGAGTCTGATTGTACCCAAGGAGGCTGAAGTGCATCCTGCTGACTTGGGAATGAGAAAAGAAGCTGGTGGAAGCTGATGATCAGCTGGGGTAGGGAGAAAACAACAAATATATAGTTATTTTGACACAATGCAATTCATCTCCAATCAATTAAATCAGCCCTATCTACTTTTTTCCTAAGAAGGTTTACTACTGTTGTCAGTCTTGATTTTCAGGTCCCTTTATTATACCATATAATATCGTCATTATACCATTTAGTACCTTTATTAAGTAAACATTCTATTCCATTTTTAATGATTAATAATCATACCATTCTCCATCCAACCCAGTCAACACAGCTTATTTTTAATTTCCCTAGAATGAAATCTAGTTTAGTTAATGACATTTTCTTATCCATAAAAGTACTTTATTCTTTGATTCGAGCCTGACACTTTCAATCACTTATTTTCATTACATCACCTGTTTGTTTCTCATACACATTCTGAATATACTGACTTGCTATCAATATAATTCAGTTCTGTGATCTATAAGTATTTTCCTGCCTGCAAACCTTTTAAGCTATCCATTACAGATTCTTCTACCCTAAAAGTTTATATTCAATGCCAGTTTATTTTTCTTGTCCCCCTTTTACTGTAAATTTCTGCCTCCCTAAAAATATGTCACCTTCATATAATTTCCCCAGTATCTTTCTGCCCAAATTCCTTTCCTTCCATACCCTCCATTCCAGTTATATTGATTCATGTGTATAACTCTCTCTTTTTATATTCCCATGAAGCTTCCCTCAGAAATATTTTTTACATTGCACACGTTATACTTGACTCCATGATTTACAAAAATGTAGAAACTGTAAATTTGCTTTTCAAATTTCCAATACTTTCTTAGGTTCATAGGTTCATAGGTTCATACTAGGCTATCTGCCCTAGGGCATTTATAAGCCTAGCCAGAGTGTGTTTGACTTTCGCCATCCATTTTAAATTAATTTTGCTATGCCCTTTTTCAAGGTTAGTATACTGTGCCTCTGTCTAACAGTGACACAGAAGTGATACCCAGGGTAAACCTACGATCTCCCATCCACTCATCAAGATTCCTCTTGAAGAGAGTCAATGAGGGACTCTGCCTAACCTGGACTGGGATTTTATTCCAGAGTGAAGGGAGCCTCTGGGTTATGAATCTGTCCCTCCAGCATGTCCTATTTATTTCAGTGCTGAGGTTCAAGTCTCTCGAGCGCATTGCTCGATGGGATTTGGATTTTCTGAGGTGCAGCATGTCCATTAATTCCGGGTTGGACATGACTTTATACGTCAGGCACAGATCGCCTCTGAGCAGGCGGTATGCCATCTTCTTAAGATATTCCTCTTTTAGTACTTTGTGATTAAAACTGCTGCATCCCTTTATTCAATATTGTTAATATCCTCACCAGACTTCCAACATTACAGCCAGAGGATCTGAAAATATGACCTTTATACTTACTTTCTTTATCTGTCCAAGTATAAACTTCACACTCTATTAATATCATTCTATCCCTTAATCAATGCACTCAGTTTCCTTTTCCTTAAATCTGTATTAAACCCATTATTAAAATAATATTCATGTGAAACAGCACATGCACTTTTACCCACTCCAACAATTTCCTCCTATCTGATGGTGGTCTGTTGAGTATACAAACATATGACCCTTAAGATTTTCATTTTATCTGTCACATCAACTATTATTTACCTCCCTGGCTATGTTACAGTTAAAATCTTCAGACCTTTTCACTTATTACAGCTCCTATTCCAGAACACTCATCTTTTCCTTTCACCATAATACCATTGGTGTAGCCATTGCAGTTACATCTTTTACATGACCAATCATGTTTAACCTTACATCCATCATCCCAAACATATCATACTTCGTTATGCTTATCCAGTTTGCTTTAGTATTCTCCTTATTTGTAGCATAATGTTGTTCACATGCTGGCAACATATCTTTATTTTATCCATCTTCTACCATCTTCCTTTTCAAATTTTTCTTCACTGTTATTTTTTCATGTTAATCTACAGATATATTTTGCTCTTCTTTAGATATGTGTACCTCATCTTGTAGTTCCTCAGTACTTAGTGATAACATTTATATTTCCATCTCAACTGTACAAAGAACATTGTCTTCCCCTCCCTATAGCTTCTTTCTCTGCTCCCCCATCCAGTTAACAGTAGCACTGTACTGTCACCTATACTTTGCATTTTGCCTCTCCCTAGTTCTCTTTCAGAATCTTCTCTCCTTACTCGCTCTTCTCCTGTGTTTACTCCTCATCTTTAAAACTATATAAAAATACAGAAATTTCCTGACTTCCATTTAAAATATAGTTTGGCATGTATGCATGTGGCAGCTTTAAACAGTCCCTTCTTCTCACACTGTTCACATCTTCGCAGTGCACATGGTTATATTAAATGATCAATTTTCCCAGAAAAGAAAAAAGCAACCCACTTTAGATTACATTGAATAACACAAAGCAGCCATGAAACAAGAAGCATTTGTAACAAGTATTCTTTGCAGTGTGATAATAATTAGCGCATTCACAGTCATTTCCATAAATACTGTAATATATTATAATGCACATACATCCTACATTATATTTTTTATTAAATTTCACAATCATATCTTGGAAATTATATGACCTAAATGTATATTCTTAGAATATTCTTAGAATGTTTTTGTTAACCAGTCATTAAGTTTTCATACGATATCAAGAAATTCCTATTTAAGTGCAAGTGTATTAAGATGTTTGCAGAAATATGCAAACATATCTTTGCTATATCTAGCAGTATAAATAACACAGAATATCTCCCAAGTTGAGCAACTTACAGTGCAAATACGAAAGACACTTTTCTTCAAAAACATCTAAGGTTTCACCCGATATCATGAAATAGTTGTAAGTCATTTGTTTTTTGAAGTATTAAGTAAATATGGAAATATTGATTATTTTATTAAGCGCAACTAATTAGCAATATATAAGGTATAGCATGATATAAATGGATGCTGATAAATTTTCCGATCTCCCTCCAAGGCATATCACATCATTCCCCTCTATAACATGTAGGGCCTCAGATATGAAAATATGAACATGTTGTTGTATCTTTTGGCTTTTCCCAGCTAGGGGTCGCCAGTACAAGGATTATTAACAAAATGACTCTAAAATTGTTAATCTAGGATGTTCTGCAGTATTAAATTTAATCACTATTCATAATTTATTATTCCTATTTTCATATTTATATGAAAATATGAACATAAATATGAAAATAGGAATAATAAATTATGAATAGTGATTAAATTCTCTACTGCAGAACATCCTAGATTAACAATCTTAGAGTCATTTTGTTAATAATCCTTGTATTGTCTAATACTGCCTATTATTAGTGGGTAAGTCAATTAGTAAATGAAGACAGACCCAAAAAAGGTCTGGATGCCATAAGGAGCTATGGGTGTGAACTAGTGATATACAAAAAAGGCACTATAGGCTTAAACGAGTTAATATAGGGAATGGATTCTACTTTGTTCAGTAAAAAACATAAAAAAATACATGCACACTGAGGGATGTGTGCTCACACACACACACACACACACACACACACACACACACACACACACACACACACACACACACACACACATACACACATTTCCAATGTTAGAACATCAGTCCTGAATTGTGAAAACATAGTCCCTTCCTTTTCTTTATATTTAGTACTTTTTACACTCACAAGCTTTTCATCCATTTCTATGTAAATAAACATTATATACAGAAAAGGCTCTGGTACCTAGTGACTTGACATGTCCTGCATTAAAGCCCAGTGAGAGCAGGGAGGAGAGTCATTGGGTCATTCGTGCAGACAAAAGAAAAAACAAAAGGAACAAAAAAGGATGCATGTGTCTGTCACCGAATACAAGCATGACAATGAACTATATGTTGATGGTAGCAGACTGAAGAACTGAAATGAGCAAGTATAAAAAGACATCGGAGACAACAAGACAATACCGCAAATTAGTCTTCTGGCAAGAAGCACCGTGAAGTAATACAAGAAATGCTGTTAGACATGGGCAAAGAGTAATATTTCATTTGAAGATAGTTTTAAAGCACTGGGGTGCAAAGTCCCTGGATAGAAAGCTTCTTTAAATCAGTCCCCTGCTTGTGTATGCATAGTGGCTTTAAGATAAATATCAAATGTATATCCATTTTATGAGTCTGGCATTAAGATGGCCAGTATCACGGTGAGTAAATTCCTTTGAAGACATCTGAGTCCCTAGGATGTCTGATGTTTTTGAATGTACTGCTTTATTAAAAGCTCCTGGTGCATAATATTTGGTCCTGAATGATTTGGACCCATAGTTTGGGTCGTGACATATAGTTGTACCGAATATGTTGAAGATATCTATTATTCTAAGAAAAATGTTATAGGAAGATGTTACAAAAGGGAAAAAAGTTGAGAAGTTTGACCCAGATTACCACCTTTAAAATATTATGATTTTAGTAAGTCAGTTGTCTTGTAAATGGATGCCGATCAGAATGGTATAGGAGTGCTGATCCTTCAAGAAAACAGACCGACTGACTATGGGTAAAGATGCACAAAAGAGGTGTGTTCAAAGAGAAAACAAGCTGTTACCTACGATCTACAGATGTGTATATGGTAAAGATGTTCAGGCAGAAGCAGACCAGAAACATTTCAAAACTTATTCAAAAAGTATTTGCAAAAAGCACCTCCAAGATTGCAAATGGTGTCATTTCCTCCAGAAAAGTATAATCTGAAAGTAAAACACAACTCAGTAAAGTAACTGCTGCTGAATATATACTAAGGGCTGCATTGATTTTTAGGTAGAGATGCAGTTCCTGTTTACTGGAAGAAGTTACAGGGAGAAATTGCCCTGAGCAAAACTCATCAGTAATGAAAGATTCAGACTTATATGTGTTTTTTTTTTTTTTTAAGAAACAATAAGTTGCATAAAGGGTTAATCTTCAAAGATAGCAAAACAATAGCTCACATTTAATTAAGAAGACAGATATTTGACTGAACATATGCAAACTAAAGTTCAAGGAAAGTGCAAGAGATTTAATACTTTGACCAGGAATGTCAACAAAAATAGAACATATAGTACTGAGTTTTGTCATCTTGCTATGCATACCATAGTAAACCAAGGGAACAAATGCTTGCTTACACATTATCAGGATGTTCATGGAACAGAGTTTGAGCATAACTGTTTCTGTGTAAATAATCAATATACCTTGTTTGTGTAGATTATTATTTCAAGGACAACAAAGTAATCAAAATGATAGGTCAAACGTAAAAGAGCAAGCAGTAAATTGAAGTTTACATACTTTGTATATAAGAAACGTGTGATAATGGCGTATAGTACAAAAGGCAGGAATTCAGATGGCTTGTGTGTGAGTGAGTGTTCTAGCATGTTAGTGCAAATCAAATGAAAAGGGACAGGTGAAGAAAATTGTCCAATTACAAATCTCACAATAAACAGCAGTAACAACAATTATGAGGTCTATCATCTCATAATTTTGGAATAAAGGAATATTTCATTGCAGGGTGCCAATCCCTCACCAGTTCATGAAAATCAAACAACCTACTTCAGCTATGTATCTGATGCCTGATAGTCAATACAAAGTATAGGGATTTTTTTGAAAAATCAGTAGAGACAGAATTACAATTACAACAGAAACTGCAAAAGACAGCCATATTTAGACAGTAGTAATAAAGTAAGACACCAAAAAGCCATTGGAAAATAGACATCTTAAAGCAGCTACACTAAGATCTTCTGCTGTTCATACAGATAATGGAAAGCTGTATGGAAAAAAAAAGCACAGACAATTGCACTAGACAGTTGCAGTAAAGTTTCATGGAATAAAAGCAAAAGTAATTGACTCAACTAGTACTGTCCGTGGAAAGCAAAAGCTGTAAGAACTATGATAGTCGAGATTAGCAGAAAGAGAGAGGCTCTGCAGGTTGTGTATCCATTAAAAGTTATAGTGCCGCAAGAATTATCAAAATAGGAAGATACAGGATCTGGAGATAGCAGCCATGCCAAGCATTTCAGATATGAAAGTCTGGAAAAAAACATAAAGGATATATGGACAATTTGAAAATATAGAGTGGTACTTGAAACTGAAAAGCTGCATTTATTAAACATCATTTTAATTGAATAAAAGGACTGAGATGATGTTAAAAAAATAGATGGCTTATTAATTATAGATTTAGGGTTAAGTTAAAAAGATGAGTGCAACATAATGCATGGTACCTCGTAACTCATATATTTAAATCAAAAAGACAATATAATACATAATGTGTACAGTTTAAATGTTAACAGCTAGTTATGGTAAATCTGCAATGTATGTGGCATATATTCCTTCAAAAAACTCACTCTCAATAAACACCCATAAAGGCTACAAGCTCATTGCTAGTATATGCCTTGTATGCTAAGCATTCAAAAAAAAAAAATAGACTTTACAGTATTGACCCAACATATAATGGTACAGACCACACATTTTGCCAGTGACCCTTACCTATGGATGCTATGTTTGTGGACAGGCACAGCTAACACCTTAACCACTTTCGTAGACTTCCCTCAAATCTGACTGTCGTGTTAGGTTCATGAGCTTGGTACGTTGGATGTCTTAAGAGACTCTTACCTCTCCAGTGATGAGCACATTCCACTTTCAATTAAAGGGGCTGTGCTGGCCTGTGCTGCGATTAACCATTTTCCACTCATGACTGGTAACACTTCATCCCCAATACTGCCTCTTCCTACTATGAAACTGGCAGATGATACATTACTGGCACCAACTGTTCCCATGGATAAGGAAAGGGAAACAGAAGTCATGGATTACAAGCCTTGGGATGTGATGGTGATCAGCCTGCCATTGCATATAGTGTAGATAAAATTCCACTGGGCTGCAGAGTGTTTTCCAGATATCTTCTGAATACAATGAGCAGCCATTCTTTGGCATTAGATATGGTTGTAGGAGACCCTGATGCCACCATGTAGAATTAAGGGTGGTAATTCCACATGCACCTTATCACAGTCTAGGTGTGCAGTGATACATTTTACACTGTTTTGTTTTCTCTAGACTGCCTCATTTATTTCTGGAGTGGATGTGAGGGACACCACCTTTCTCATGTATGCCATTTCTGTCACATGTATATTGGTAGTATATGCTTAGCACATGAGGTTAGTGATTTTAACAACAATACAGCTTGGCATGTGCTGGCCAGCAACTGTGTAGTTACTTGCTTTTGTGGCTACTGTGCCTCTAAGTAAATGGCCTTCTTCGGTCCTGTCCTTACACCTCAGTGTTGTTGATTATCATACTGCCTTGCCTTCAGGATCTCCTCTTGTTGGTCGTGGCACAGAGTGTTTGACCTGTGGCCTACTGAGCTGCTTGGTACTTTACCTGTGCATGATTTTATCACTGTTTACTGAAGCAAACTATACACACAAACACACAAATGTGCACATGCAGACGCACACACTCCCTCTATGAATGCACTCTTCAGTTAGACTGATGCATACCAAAATGTAAATGCCAGGCAAATGTACCAAATTCCTCAGACATTTCTTGTCTGAGATCTCAGACACATTTATGCAAACTGTGTTTACTGTTGCGTTTCCCCCTGCAGCAGTATGAACTCAACTAATGTGCAGCTAGTCTTGGTTGATACATAATTTACAGCACATCCTAGAACTGCAGACAGGTGGAGAAATGTGTGATAATTAAATAGGCACTAGCAGCTGATCACTGGCACATTGCATGGGGCAGCAAGCATAAAGGAATAAGGATCTGAGCTGTTAATGAGCTGCTAAGGTTCAACTCCTTACACTTCCATTTGTCCATTGTGTGACTTTGAGTTAGTCACTTAACCGGATAGTGTTCTCAGATCATGCCTGAAAAGTAGCATTGTCACCTATCCATTTTTTTCTAAACTATCCAGAAATAAAACTGATTTTCTGGCAGTCTGGAAAGCACTGCACAAATTCCAGTATTCTGTTTAAAAAAAAAAACAGACTATCAGAGTTTGTTTAATTGGAAGATTAACTACATTTTTTTACAGTAAATCTGTAGAAAACAAAAAGCATCACAAATCGGAAAAAGAGGGTGTTTCTCTTTGTCTGACGTGACAATGGCATCACAAAATGGGCGTAAAGTGTGTGTGGAAAGGGAAGGAGATGGGAGGGGTTGTGGAGTTGCAAGGGGTGTGGCCTTGGTCCAGATTTAGCCACAATAAAGGTGGTAACCCTACAGAAAAGGGAAAGGGACACTTGTTCAGCGGGCTTGCATGTCAAAAATATAAAAAAGTGATTAAAAGTAAGGATAAAAAGATGTTAGTGAACATGATGATTCATTCACGCTTTACAGTGGGGGCTTTAAATGTGGGACATTACTGCAACACAGATAGCCCATACAGTCAAATTACTGAGTTCCAGAAAAATGAGTTGTCTCTGTATTTAGGACATGGAACCCATACTGATTACATCAGCCTCTTACATCATCTAACCCCCACCCTGGACTGCATGCTACCACCCCATCTCTCAGGAGATTGATGAACTGCCCTTCAACCTGATGCCAGCCATTTTCCAGCTTTTTATTTAGCCAGGGACAGTGTCTCACCCGCTTTTGCATTGACGTCACCACCTGAATCATGAAGAGAGGAGGAATCTGAACAGAAGAGCCCTGACTTCACCATCTGGAATCTGAAAAGGAGAAGATGAACCCTCACTAACTGCTAGGCCCAGGAAGAGACTTGATAGTGACAGTTTGCGTATGTTGAAAAAAGATGTGAGATACTTATTTTACTTAAGGTTTTGAATGACCTGCACTTCACCACTCACTGTATTTTTTATTTCATGGGCACAGCAAATCCATACAAAAAGTTCTGAGGTCTCAAACTGTACTTACATCGCGTGAGTATAGACAATGCCCCGCAGATTTGCTAGGTTTATAGGCAGACAGGGGTTTTTGGTCACTAGATCACAATGATCAGCTGGGAATATAGTTGTGTAGAATGTTTTTTACTGCTTGATAGGCAGATGGATGCTGGATAATGTTATAGGTGGTAAGAAGTTGTGTTTATGTTAGCTGATGTGACAGTTCTAACCAATTTAGGCTTTTCAGTGCTATACAGTGGTGGGTTCTGAAGGGGGTATGTGCTGCAAATTAAGCAACTTTGTTATAGCATTGTTCAAGTTTTAATTTTTGTAAAGCCTGAAGGTTAATAAGAATGGAAGCACCATAAAGAAGGGGGGATACATGGTGGCAAGTGTAGTTTTAGTTACGTAGGTGAGAAAGTTTTTGGCTCTGAAAAGCATCCCTAGTTTTTGATGAGTTTTTCTTATGCAATGTTGTATATGTATGCGTAATGTAAGATTATCATCCACTATCACCCCTCATAGTCTACTATGAGAAGTGACTTCAATGGTTGTATTATCAAGACAGAGGATTTAAAGTTTGTTTTTTTTTCCTGAGAGAATGGTTTGGGTAAAAATAGTAGTAGTTTGGTCTTTTTTTGGATTAAGCATGAGTTGTGAGTTATGAAGCCATGTTTCAGTGGATGTTAAAGCTTCCTGAGCAATTTTTTGGAGGTGTACCATGTTGTCAGATGTGCAAATGATAGTGGAATCACCTGCGTATTGTATTAGGGGGGCCTGTTGTGTGGATGTACAGAGGGTGTTAGAGAAAATGTTAAAGAGGAGGGGACCAAGGATAGAGCCTTGTGGTACACTGTTGGTGACTATGAGGTAAAGTGAGAGCATGGATTGCCTTTTTACTGACTGATACCTATTGGACAGGTAGCTTTTGAACCACAGAAGGGTGGCTGAGAGAGACCTAGTGAGAACATCTGATGTAGAAGCTTGCTGTGTCAGAATGGGTAGAAGGCTTTAGACAAGTTTAGAAATAAGGAAGAGACTAGTTTGCTGTTATGTCTAGCTTTATTGACAGTATATACATAGGTCAGAAGGGCAGTGCTAGTACTATGGGGATGATGGAAACCATGTTGTGCAGCGGATAGGTGTTCTTCTTGCAGCAGATAGTCCAGGGATTGTTTTTGAATACATTTTTCAAATATTTTAGCAAAGGGGGGGGGTTAAGATTGCTGTAGGTCTAAAATTATTAATGACTGCTGAATTTGTGATTTTTCCATAGAGAGGGAATGTAAGGTTCCTGGACTGACCTATTTATAAGGATTGAGACAGGATAGACAATGCTACTGGCTGCTATTTTTAAGTATTCGCTTGAAAGGTCATCAGCTAAAGACGAGTCTGGTTTAAGTTTAAGCATAGTTTTATATAGGATGTGGGCACAGGTATGATGGTGGTGAAAGTGGATGTAGTGATATGTGGTATTGGACATGGTTGGGTTTAGATACTGAGGAATCTTTGGTTAGAGATACTATACTACCTATAACATAAGAGATGAACTGTATTGCAGTTTTGAGAAGTGAGTTATCAGGAGAGGGGTTTGGGTTGCATTTTTGGCAGGGATGTAAGATTTCTTTAATGGATGTCCAAAGTTTTTTAGGTTTGTATTTAGTATTATACTAAAAGTTATTATAGTATAGTTTTTTGTATTCAGTTATTTCCTTTGTAGTACAATTCAAAGCATTCTGAAGTTTTCAAGGTATTGAGGTGTTTTATATTTTTGCCATTCTTTCAGTGCTTTTTCTCTATGCCACATTAGCATTCTACTCTTTTTGGATAGCCAAATTGCATTATTTGTTTTCAGTCTCTTCCTTCTTAGAGGTGCAAGACTATTTAGGATATTTAGAAAAGTAGAAAAGTTGTATTGAATTCAATTACAGCATTGTCTAAGGGGATGATTTTAGGAAGTTCCATTTAACAGATGATAGTGTGGTAATGAACATTTCTGGGTTAAATTTGGAAAGGTTGCATGTTGCTTTATAAACATGCTATTTAACTAGATGTGTGAGATGTTTGGTCATATAAATTAGGAGATGATCATTGACAGACTCTGACATTGTACCTGTGATGGAGTATTTCCTAGGGTCTGATACTAGGATCCAGTCTAACAGAGAATGTCATGCCTTGCTATAATGTGTGTGTGAAACCATATAAGTTCATGCTAGCTGTAGGAGAGTTAGAGTTTATGTCCAAAAAATTGACATTCATGTAACTTAGTAATATTTTTCTTGTAGAAATGTTATGGATACCCAGTATAGGATATCTTCCATTATAGATAGCTATATTGTTGCCAGGAAGAATATAAAGGACAGTAATATGGGTCTATATTAGAACATCTAAGTTTCAGAACTTTAAATGTGCTAATATCGAACCCAATTCAGTGAACGCTGACAACATAGAACATTCAGAACAGCGAATTTTTCCTAGGGAAAAAATTTGCTGTTCCGAAACACATGCACACAACAAAAGCACACCAAACAAACAGCAATCCACACACATACACCTAAAATCTTACATCTAACCCTACACTAAACTGTACATACACCCCTAACTATCCACTCACCTTAACCCAAATCGTAACCCTAAGGTCCGCCACTATCACACACTCACCTCACCCGTGCCCTAACCCTAACTCACCTACCCTGCCGTAATCCTCATATCCACACAATCGCACACTTACCTGACCCACACCCTAACCCTAACTCACCTAACCCTAACCCTCTTGTCCACACAGTCGCACACTTACCTGACCCGCACCCTAACCCTAATTCACCTAACCCACCCTAACCCTCACGTCCACACAATCGCACACTTACCTGAATCCGACTCGTAATGTTCCACCACAGTGCTGAAAATAGTGAAGCGACAGAAACGGACAACCGAATGAATTTGGTTTTCTGCAGCTTCGCTATTTTCAGTGTTCGCTGAATAGGGTTCGATATTAGAACATTTGAAGCTCTGAAACTTCGATGTTCTAATATAGACCCCAGAAATACATATTTGTTTATGTGTTTATTTTGAGAAAAGCAATAAGAAGCTCTGCTGAACTAAATTTTGGTGTTGCTTTGCTGTAAGGGAAAATGTGGTAGATATTGGGAAGTATTAAAGCAATACCACCTCCAAAGCAATACCACCACCTTTCCCCCTTATATGGTCATTATGGATGATATTATAGCCAGGAGGTATAACTTTGGAGTTGATTATGCTGTGTTTAAGCCAAGTTTCAGTTACGGTGACAACATCAGGCATATGTTGGGCAATCCAGGCATGTAGTTCATCAGTTTTATTTCTTATACTTCTAACGTTTATTGCAGCAAAAGTTACATCACCAGGATTGGGGATTGGCTATTGCTGGGTTACAGAAGTGTGTGGGAGAGAATTATCTTTGTGGTCATTGAGCTAGTTAGGGCCAGGATTAGGTTGTATATCTCCTCCTATAAGGATTTTATTATATTGGGGAATCATGCATACCTGTGTTTTGAAGAAGATTCTTGCACTTAATTTTGTTTTGGTTTGAGATGAACTGCAGTTAATTAGTCTATATTTAGAATAAAGGTGAGGTGCAATATTAAATAGGTTTAGTGTGACGTGTGGAGAATGTAAAGAGGAAGTATAGATAGGTGGTTGGGACAGGGTTAGAGAGATGTAGTGAGATACTGAGTCATGGTAGGATGACAGATGGCACAGCAGGAGGAGAAGAATACAGGATAAGTTGAAGAGCAGCATAATTAAGACCAGGCATGTTTATTCCTCCTACAGGGATGGGGATCAAAGTGAAAGTAAGCTACATCTACTAGCTAAAGTAATTTCATCTGGATGAATTCCTTGTATGCTGTTTTTTTTTGTTTAGAACATGGATATAACTAGGAAACACCACATAATATATTGTGCAAAAATTATGTTTTCCTATTATTCCACCCACCACACAGAAAGCTATAAGATCATAGTCACTTTCCATTTTTTCAAGACACACAAACCCTTCTTATAGTATTCTTTTAATGGCTTTTTAAGTTGTCTTCACCTCGACACTCATCTGTTACATTTCTTTTAAAAGAAATTGTCTTCACCTTATCTTGTTTAGTCAGAATTTTATAAAATATAATAAATATAAAAAGTCTTCACTTTCTTTTTTTCTTATATATTATTTCAGTTTCTGCTATCAAAGCTAGTGCTCCAGAATGGGTGGAGCCATCTGAGAAGTCAGGTCAGTTGCAAGCCCTCCTCAAGACTGAACACCTTCAATGATTTGGGGCTTCTGTGTTCACCTCTGATCATTTCTCCTTCAGGGGAAAAGATCCAGTTGCTGAGGTAGTATCCTTGGAGCCAGTGGAGGTTGGAACAGCCTTCCAGGTTATAGGGTGGATTGCCTCTCCACAGAGAGCAGAGACACATACCTCCTTAGAATCACCTCCACCCTGGGACTCACTCTCCTTCTCATCTTCTTCCCAGCAGGCATCCTTGTGTTAGAGTCAAGCTGCAAGCCTCAAGGCTACTACTAAACAGCAGGTCAAGTCATCTGAGGAGTCGGGAGATATAACCCCTGATGTGCTGAGAAAGAGGCTCGCCTATGGCTCCAGGGATTCAGAGTTTTCGTTTACCTGGATGTCTGGCTCCCATGATGTAGTCTCTCATACAGACCAGGAACTATTTGCTCAGGCTGTGCTCATCTTTAGGAATTTCCATACATTTTCAGAAGTCAAGTCTCCAACCAATCCAGAGAATTCCCTTCAAATTTTATCACCGAGAAACTACAGAATCCATAATTGCTCTCACATTTGACAGGATTCAGACTTTAATGGGGGCAGTTTCTCTCCCATTTGGCAGGATTCAGACTTTAATGGGGGCAGTGTAAATCTTCTTTATTCAGCATCCCTGACCGCTGCTTAGATGTTCATGGGTTCTAAGGTTAATGGCTTCATCAATTCTTATGGTTCATTTTGCACATTACCATATGAGGCTATCTTGATGCTCCTTCAAAACTAGTGGTCCCAGCTTCTACATCCTTCCTGCACACCAATTATGATTACTGATACATAAAGGAAGCATTTATGATGTTGGCTAAACTCGGGTCTATATTAGATCAACGGACACTGAAAACAGCGAACGATGATTGATCGACCCTGTTTCACTGAAAGCTGAAAATATCGACAGCTCAGAACAGCAAATCCTTTCATAGGGAAAGAAATCGCTGTTCCAAAAAAAAAAAAAAATTAAACAGATACAACACATACACACCTACCTTAACCCTACTTCTAACCCAAAATAAAAAAGGAAACAGTTTAAAACATATATCCACCTAACTTAACCCTACTTCTAACCCCCCTAAAAAGTAAACATATATACACTTAATTAACCCTACTTCTAACCTTAAGATGTACGCTAAATGTATGACTATATATGCACTTACCATAACCCGCATACTAACCCTAAGGTCATTAACTATTGCACATTTATGTTCAGGAGCCATACTGGATAAGGGACTCTCTGAGACCCAACTCCAAGACTGCACTACAGTGCAAAATACGGCAAACTAATGAAGCGGCCAAGCTACTTCTTTCCCAGGGAAAGAATTTGTTGAAAAGCTGCTTCGATATTTTGCCTGCTCGCTATCTTAAGTTTGGTGAAAACGCATTCGATAGAATGCGTTTTCGATGACGTGATAGGGACCCGCTAAACTCTCCTCTTATTCACTCTGGCAGGTCTTTTGTTCTATGTTCCACAGTAGCAGTTGTGACCATGGATGCGTCCTCCTTTGAGGATTTGGCAATGCGTGATGGCCTCACACTGCATTCTAATAGGAACACACATATTCAAGGAGCTCCCAGTTGCCTTGTGGACAGGCTCAGCAAATCCTTTCTGATATCTAATGAGTGGTTTCTCAATCCAATGATAGCAAAGCAGATCTTCAGTCATTGGGACTCCCCCCTGCTATCATTTTTTTGCCTCCCCAAATAACAACAAATGCAGTAGCTTCTTTGCCTTGACTCCCCAAGAGACAGTCACCAAGGGATGGTCTAACCCAACAAATGCCTCCTGGTCTTCTTCACATGTTTTTACTCTTACTAGTTTCCTGTGTTTTTTACAGAAAGCACTCAGGTGCAAGGCCTTTGTCATCTTGTGCTTCTTTACCACAGATTTGGTTTTCCCTTCTCAGGCCTCATCTCAGGGCCCCCCAATACTAGATCCAGTGCAGGATCTTCTTTTGCACATTTCTGGGAAGCCCCAACAAAATCTCCACAAACTAAAAATAACCACTTAGTTTCTCCAGTTCCAGCAGTGGCCAATGATGCATCCCTCTCTTCAGAAATGAACAGGATCCTTAACAGCCAGGAACCATGAATGAAAGCGTCTACACATGGACTATACTGTGGAAAAGTTTCATCTTATGGGTCTCTTCTCAGAATATTGATCATTTTTCAGCCCCTATTCCAGACTCCCTCCAATTTTTACCTCATATGTTTGATTCTGGCTCTATTTTTTTCCATAGCGAAAGTACAGCTAGCAGCTATCTCTAATTTTCATGTAGGGTATCTGGAATGCTTCTTCACCTTGCATAAGTTTTGCAAAACCTTTCTAAAAGGAATATTTTACTCAGACATCTGGTCAGAAAATCTGTTCCACTTGGGATTTAAACTTTTTCCTAGAAGCACTGATACAGCCAATATTTGAACCAGCTTCATCAACTATAGTACAGTTCCTTTCCTGAGAAATGCTGTTTGTGGTAGCCAGCACTTCTGCTAGAAGAGTTTCTGAACTTTAGGAATTATGTTGTTAGTCCTTTATCTGGTCTTTTACAAGGACTGAGCATCACTCCCTCCGTGCATCCTTTCTTGTTAAGATAGTTTCTGAAATGACCATAATGCAACTCATGCACTTACCAGTGTTTATTCCAAAACAATCTAGCAAAGGATTCTCTAGACCTTAGATGTACACAGATAATTATTTTTCTACCTTTACAGAACTAAAGCCATTTGTAAAGACTCATAGTTGTTTGTCTCCTATGCAATGAACAAGCTACATAAAAGGTTTCCAAAGTCACTCTTTCCAGATGGCTTTCAGATTGTACTGCTTACCTCTGTGTCCATGTCTCACACAACCAACCTTTGCCAGTTAAACCCGAGGCTCATTCCACCAGGGCAGTGAAAACATTTACCTCCTATTTCAGGTGTTCTTTAATAGATAAAATCCATGCAGCTGCCATTTGGTCCTTCATGCACACTTTCATCAAACATTACAAATTGGATTGTAATCCGATGCCTCTATCTTCAAGGGTCTTCTGGCATGATGCCACCATGGAGTTCAAATAACTTTGAATTCTGATCCATCGGTCAGAGTGGATAGATTGAATGAATAGGATATAAACATTCTGTATTTGCCACCCCTCTAGATTATTTCATTCATGTCCATCTGATACAACAACCCTCCCTCCATCCCCTTCCTTGCATTCCTTGTTCTTGTAAGACCTGAATGGTGTTGACAATTCCATTAATATACTTGTGTAAGTCTTCACAGTGCAATAAGCCCAGTGCATTATAGGAGGTAAAATCTTAAAGGGACTTGAGGTTGGAGCACTAACGCTGCACAGTTGGATCCAATAGCTGGCTTGAGGGGGGTCTATATTATAACATTGACGGTTGAAAACATCGAACACCATATGGTCGACACCATATGGTCGATGTCTTCAAACATCGAACTTATAAAAACAACAAAAATGAAAAAAGAAAAAAGTAACCTAATGGGTTTAAGCAGGGGGGCAAGCCCCCCTGCACCACCCATATCCCTCAATACTTAAATATACCAACTCCAAGTTGCATTGCAGTAAACAGAAATCTCCCCTTATGGAGATTTCCGTTTACACGTTCGATGTTGTGCGCTTTCGCTATTCTAGTGTCAACAATATCAGCTTCGATATTGTTGGCTTTCGAGAATATAATATAGACCTGGCTTGAGGACCCACAGGTAATACTGGACAGACATGAATGAAAGGATTTCTTTATGGTGAGCGCCTAACTTTAATTTCTATGACACTGCTTGTTCCCCCGCCTCTATTCTTCCAACGTTAACCTTATGATGGCTGTATATAATTGTGTCTGAACATGCTTAATACCCTACCATAACTATAATATTAATGTTTTCTGCCCTACCAAGATCCTTCTATTACTTCCATTTCTTGTAATTTCTAATAACTAATAATGTCAATTATCTGCTTGACAAACCTACTAATACATCTCTTTGAATGCTCAGTGTTCAAAATCTACTAAATGCACAAGTATCTTTTATATTTCATATGAATGTAATCTAATTAGCAAACATATGTGTAATTGTTAATGTATATTACTTAATGTCTATTCAAATATGTTATTTAATGTCCAGATCTCTGCTGAAATTTTTTTTTCACAAAACCCAGTAGACAAACCTGGTAAACAAAAACAAACTAAAAATTAAGTCACTTCAGCCTCTTTCATTCTGTTCTTATCTTCCCTTCAATCTTCTACTACATTGCAGTATCCATGACCTTTTTAGCAACAGTGTACTTTTTTTTCCCTTCTACTATCAGATGTTTGTTTTTCTTTCGGCTTTTCCCGGTTAGGGGTCGCCACAGCGGACCTTTAGTCCGCTAATGATTGGCAGTCAATTTTTATGGTGCCGAGGTGCCAGCCCGACGCCCAACCATCAACGAAGGCACGCCCATTCACGCATGTCTTTCGAACACCACTCGACCGTGGGGAGGACATGCAGACTCCATACAGAAGGCACTCCAGCCGAGAATCGAATGCCCTTCTACTATCAGATGATGCTGAATTAATCCCTGGTCCACCTTCTACAATCTCTTTTCACAGCAACACTCTTTCTCCTTTTCCCACATCAACTACACATATCTAAACATTATCGAATTCAACAGTTGAAGTATGAACAATAAGACTGAGTTAATCATAGCCTGCATCATTCTCTACAAGCGTGATATCGTACCCAGCATGGACATATGACTAATGGACACTGTTGCATCTTCCTCATTCCTAAGCAAGTCATTTCTTGTCATAGAAATGTTATCTCCAGGACTTGAACAGAAGAAGGGGCTTTGTTATTAATCTGCAGAAGATCCTAAACCACTGTCATCTGAAATTATATCTCTGGGTCAACAGGATGAGGGGTCTTGGTATTAATATGGAAGACCTCCAAACCACTACCATCTCTTCTCCTGTTTCAGTGCTTGACCCTGATCCTAATTATATTATAACCAAGACTCCTTTCAGTAGCCAAAGGCATCTATCTACTGCCACTGTCAAACATCCCCACCCCCAAGCTGAACTACCTATTTGAAAAGTTTGCAACATAATGCTCAAACAATCTTTTTCATGCACTATGATCTAAATATCAGCTGCTGTGGCCCTTGTTCCAATAAACTAAAGCAAATCTCCTCTCTTTTTAATATTAATCAGCTAATCTCCATTCCTACCAACCCTAATGCATGCTTGTTTCATACTTTCCTGTGAGAACTTCTCCTCACCGACCTCTGACTGATGTCTAAGCACAGTTGTTCTTTTCCAAAGTACGATAAAAGAAAAGCTGGGCACTGTTTCCACGGCTGGTAATAAAATTCATACGACCCCAAACTGAGCCAAAATCATTTTAATAAAATGATAAGTGCTTTCATAATTACAGATTGCTTCCTCAGAAGACATGAGGCTAAGTGATCTTACAAACATCACTTAACGTAGAGAGACACATTGGATCCTAAGGCTGAGGGCACATAAGGGTTCAGGTTTAAATTATGTGGTACCTCTAAAACCTGAACTTAATAGTAGACTTTTAATGAAATGAGTTTGTGTTATTTTATGCATGTATGTATTTCTGCAATATTTATTTGTTATATGATCTATTTTTGAATGTTTTATAGTGTGTTTGATATACATTTTATTGGAATGTTCTCTCATGATTTTTTAGGGAATGTGATTGGATGTTTAGCTGATTATCTTCACCTGTATGCAGTATTTAAGAGAGCATTCAGTATCTATTTTTTGATCTGAGGAAGCAATTTGTAATTGTGAAAGTGCTTATCATTTTATTAAGGTGATTTTGGGTCAGTTTGGGGTCGTTTGAATTTTATTACCAGCCATGAAAACAGTGCCCAGTTTTTCTTTTATCATATACTTGTTTATTTTTGCTTGCTACACAGTTTTGTCACTTGAGGTGTATTTGTTTCATTTATTTATTTTCCCAAGTATATTAGCAATCTCCGTCTCTATATTTTACTGTTATTTCAAAAAACTCCAATTTGCGGGGGTGTGGCTTGGATGGAAGGGTCACAGCAGCACAAATTTTCCGCTCTGCAGTATTTCAACATTTCTGACAGGATTCGATAGTGAGGCACACTGCTGTCCCACTCACTAGGTTGAATAAGGAGAAAGTAACAGTCAGCTGCCTGTCAGGTGCCAGAATCCACCACATAACCACGCACTCAGGTCCCTCAACAACAGATACAAATATGACTGTCATTGTACATGTGGGTGTGAATGACCTGAGATGTACCTTCCTGGACTACATGAAAAGAGACATGGAGGAGCTCTCCGATTATGTAGCCCAGGCGGGTATGACACTAGCCCTGAGCAGCCTCCTACCATCACCCTGAATGATACCACAGTACAAGCAGAAAATGATTGATTTCAACAATTGACTAAGTTTCTGGTGTCATTCTAAGGGGATCCAGTATCTGTCTGCCTGGGATGACATGATTAACAGACCTTGATGCTTTGTCAGAGATGGCCTGTATCTGTCACCCATGGGCTTCCTGATACTGGCTAAGGCTCCTCTTGCCACCCCTTTAGTGCCTTGTAGGTGGTGTTCCAAAGACCAAATTACCACCGTAACAGTTACAAACAAATGCAATCTGAGGGTCATGCTACTCAACGCTAGAAGTCTAAATCTCAAAATGCACTCACACGAAGCACTCCTTAAAATGGAGAACATCGACATTTGTGTTGTAACAGAGACCTGGTTCAAGGCAGCAGAAAGCACCCCTGCACTACCAGGCTATAATGCATTCCACACCTTTCGGCCCCAGAACATGGACCGAAGCTCCAAAGGTGGTGGTGTTTCCATATTCATAAAGGATGCACACGCCTCCAGACTGGTAGCCCAACATAATGCATCAGAGATACTTCAGGTAACCTGCTATAGGTCCCCAACCATGTCCCAAGACTCACACTCCACATTCCTAAGCACCCAGGAGAATATCAGGGTCCAACCTAACACTCTTATACTAGGCAACTTCAACTACCCCTCCATTAACTGGGAAAACTACTCATGTACCAATTCACTTACACAATGTTTCCTGGAATTCATTAATTCCAATGCCCTGGACCAGCTCGTTCTTAGCCCCACTAGAGGTAGCAACATCCTTGACCTGGTCATTACTAACATGGGTGACCATTGCTCTATACCAATAGTCAACTCATCCCTGATTAAATCCGACCACAAACAAATCACCTTGGAAATCCACATCCCTCCCACCCCCACACCCCCCACAAAGGTAACCAGCATGAAAAACGTCTCCAAAGCTAACTTTGAGCTCCTAAAAACAGAGGTGGCTAACATCACAGCACCTATGCAATTGGAGAAAGAGCTGCATGACCACCGATTTATACACTAATGCCCTGTATGAACACGTACAAAATGCATGGATCTCGCCATACCCAATAGAACCAAGACGGTCTCCTCCAAAAAAAGGAAGCCAATCTGCTGGTCCCCTGCCATAAAGAAACTCAACAACAGTGAGGAATCTGATGCACAAGGTGAAGTCCCAAGAATGGAAAAACTCCCTTATCAGCCTCAACAAAAAGTTGAGATCCCTCATCAAATCCTCTAAAGCTAGCTATGAAAACAGAATTGCAGCAGATAGTAAAGACAACCATGAGGCCTTCTATAGTTATGTAAAGAATCTCCATGGCAATACCCAGATTTGCTCCAAGCTATTGCACAATGGCACCACCAACAGATATTGCCAATGTACTGGCCGGCAGATTCAGTGCCAACTTTACCCCTCTCTCCCCCACCAAAGGACCAATCACAATAACAGTAGATTGCCAGGCACCCAGTATTACTGCTGTGCACGTTAAAACAGCACTGTCCAAGACCAAGAATACAGCTTTTATGGGACCTGACAATATCCCTGGATGTGATCTACATGAACTACAGAGTGAACTAGCACCTCACCTATGTGCCCTGTTCAATCACAGACTCACCTCAGGCTTCATCCCTAATGAATGGCGCACTGCTACAGTTATCCCTATCCACAAAGGAGGAGTGAACTATCGCTCCATTAGCCTGATGAATCTGATATGCAAAGCTATGGAACGCATCATTATGGACCTAATAAACAAGGATATAGGGAATCTCCAAAACTATGGATCCCACACAGTTTGGGTTTGTGAAGAGTAGATCATGCCTACTCAACCTGGTTGACTTCTTTGAGTCAGTCACCAGAGCTGTGGATGAAGGCAAGGTGGTTCATACAGCCTACCTTGATCTGGCCAAGGCCTTTGATACCATTCCCCACTCAGGAATCATAGAAAACTCACTAAGCTAAGCATCAACCTCTATATCCCTAGGCAGGTTGCAAACTGGCTCGCAGAACCCACAGTGTGAAAGTAGCTGACTCCAAGTCAGACTGTCAACCAGTCACGAGTGGAGTCCCACAGGGTTCAGTCCTGGGTCGTCTCCTGTTTGGTATCTACTTCTCTGAAGTCCAGGCCATCACAAAGGGACACTGGCTGACAAAGTTCACAGACGATTGCAAGTTGGGTGCCATAATTAACTCCCCAAGTGATGTTGATATCCTACAAAAAGGCCTCACTGAGAGCAATGACTGGTGTCAGAACCATGGCCTTTAGCTCAATGCCAAAAATTGTGTCATCATCCCCTTTGGGATAACCCCAGTTCCCATGAATTACCACATCGATGGTAGTCCACTGAACACAGAAGGCATGATAAGATATCTGGGAACACAGGTTGACAGCAACCTCTCTTTTGACCACCACGTTGCCACTGTGGTCAGAAAGTCCTTCTATGTGGCACATCTCATTATTAAGGGTTTTGCATCCAGGAAGAAAGAGGTCATTGTCTCCCTCTACTCTTCCCTCATTAGGCCAATCATCGAGTACAATGCCCCATTTGGCATGTACCTCAATCGATACCTGCAACAACTTAAGAGGCCACAAAAGTACCTCACGAAGAGGATCCTGGGCCTTAAACACTTGTCCTTATATGGACAGACTCAAAAAACTCCAACTATTCTCTGTCTCATATCACCTACTTAGAGGCGATCTCTGCTTGACTTACAAAGCCATGTCTAACTCAGCTCTGTTAGAAATGCTGCATCTAAAGAAATTCCAATCCCTCCACACTACATGCTCCAGAGACCTCAACCTCATTGCCACAATCAACAGAACAAGCTGGAGGGACAGGTTCATAACCCAGAGATTGCCCATGCCATGGAATAGACTTCCCATACATGTCAAGCAGAGCACCTCACTGGCCTTCTTCAAGAGAAATCTTGATGAGTGGATGGGAAATAGAAAATTCACCCCGGGGATCACTCCAGTGACTCCACTCGACAGAGGCACTGGGAACTAAGGTTGGTGGCACGATGCCAGGGTAATAATATGGGCTAGGCTTGTAAAGGTTCCAGGGCCATTAGCCTAGTACACACCTATGAACCTATGAATACTCTGATATCTACTTAAAAACAATAAATCCAAAAATGGAAGCTCTGAGCTTTATATCTATGTAACTTTCATCTTATAATTCTCATATTTTCCTGTCAATTTTAAAGGAGAAAAAGTGAAGAAACTACAACTGAAAGAACAATAATCACTCTAGGACCACTCAACAGGACAACTATATGAAAAAACAGCTGCAGTCCATCAGCAAGATTTAATGCTGAAAATGGATAAACTTGATTTTAAAATATAAAAAAAATTAAAGAAGACACCACCAAGCAGATTGAATTATTGAATGATGTCCTGTAGCAACAGAATGCTCAAATTACAGCACTAGAATAATCAGTGTCTGACACTGACTGCAGACTAATAGGTGGGGAAAAAGTATTGAGTTCCTTCTACAGCAAAATAACAAACTTATTAACAAGATTGATGATCTGGAGAATAGGTCTAGACAGAACAACATAAGATTCTATGGTATACCGGAGAGAATGGAAGGAGAGAATATGATGAGTTTTTTAACTACTTGCCCCCCAAAAACTTTAAATTTACCAGAAGCTTTATCTTTTGGAATTGAGACAGTCCATATATCTTTATCTTCAAATACCTCAAATAGCAAAAATATGCATCCCAACTCCATCTTTGTTAAATTTCTGTCAAGTCAAGATAAAGACCTTACTTTAAAGTCTGCTTGGGTTCGCTCTCCTTTGAAAACAGGAGACCACATTGTTAGATTTGACACTGACTACTCTTCTCTAGTTATTTCAGAAAGAAAGTTTTGCATTCCCTGTATTAAATCATTGAAAAAGGCTGGTAATAAATCTCAACTACTCTTGCCTGCCAGAATAAGACTTTATCTACCGGAAGGAACAAAAACATTTGAAACACTTGAAGATGCCAACAACTTTGTACAACAAAGAAACATAATAAATTCAATAGAACTTAACAAATAACAACAAAAAAAAAATGAATGGTCTGTGACAGAAAGGAAAAAAAACCCAGAGACAAATAATTCATAAGCTTATTTGTAATGTATTACAATGCAGTTGGTTTTAAGTCATTTTAAAGTCACACAAAGAAGGTAACACATTTTGTTTTACTTGTTTCCTTTTCCTTTCTCCTTCCCTTTCAAAACTTAAAAAGCTTTAATAGTTAAAATACATGTGACACTACAACATTTACTAAAGACTTTAGATCAGAAATAATATAGTTTTTTAAATGTTAAGTGAATTTTTAATATCTAGGGAAGAATATACCAAGGTATCATATACTGGTGCTTTGCTAACGTGACTTTTATAATTATCTTTTACTGCTTTGGGGGATCATGCTGGATCTAATAATGGGTGTCTAAAATGATAACAGTTATACGTTAAATAAGTCACACTCTCACTTAACTAAAAACGCTTTAGTTTAAAGTTTAGGCTGTTACTGTATATCTAATCTGCTCATTAATTGAACAGAAATGGTTTATTTCTTGTTTAACTGTACGTTTGCCAGTCAAAAATAAGCATTTAGAGTAAAAATGAATATTTTACATTGCTCGTGGCTTTTTAATACACCCATAAGCATTTCTAGTCTCAAATATTCACTCTACAAGCAAAGATTCCCACCTACTTACTTTAGTTACTTTAGTTTCTGATAGAAGGTTTATGAAGCAGGTTTGACCTCCTAAAGGGCTGTAAAGGCTCCATTTTCATTTAGAGACATCCGAGATGACATACAGGAAGTACGATACAAGAATGTCATGTGGTCTTGATAAATGTACAAAAGCAACCTTTAAAGCAGGAATGCTGCAGCACCAAGAAAATATCAGTCTGGGACAAGAATGTGATATAAAGGAACTTGAGCAAGAGGGAGTGTATAAATATTTAGGAACTGATGAAGGATCAACAATAAAACATGAGCAAATGCGAATAAAACTTAGTAAGGAATATTTTAGAAGACTAAAATTAATCCTGAAAACAACATTGACATCCAGGAACAAAATCCAAACTATAAACCAATTTTCTCTTCCTGTCCTAACTAACAGTTTTGGAGTGATTGACTGGCCCCAAAACGTGGTGGATAGATTAGATAGGAAAACAAGAAGGATGCTTCATGCTTATCAAATGATTTATAAAAATCAGTGCATACCAAGATTATCTATTCCCTGTTCTGAAGGAGGGATGGGCCTCCTTGAAATTGATTACATATATAGCTCTGCAATCGTGGGACTGCATACATATCTGCTGACCTCACAAGACCCAAACATAGTGAAAGTTTTGAAATACGAGGAGAATAAATCTAAGATGACTTCTCTGCTCAGTCTAGTAGAAGCATATTGGTGTCAAGCAGGAATGGAAATCAAACCAGAAGTAGATAAAAATCAGGCAGCAACCAAATGCACCAAAAAAAAAAAAGAATATAAGGTGAATGATCAGATGAGAAGGCAGGAAATGTGGAAAATGCATAAATACAGTTGTAAGTATAGAAAACTCCTGAAGAACCTCATGTTGATCAGGAAGGAATGCAGGAACGTTTAAGGAGAGGCAAATTCAAACCAAGAGATGAAAGGTTAATATTGGCGGTACAAGATAGTGGGCTACATACATGTTGGTTTACAAAATCTATTGAACTTGTGGAAGAAACAGACAAATGTAGGTTTTTTAAAACAGAATTAGAAACGGTCACACACCCGGTTGCTGGTTGTGACATACTAATGGCAGAAGGACTGTATACTGAAAGGCATAATAATGTGGCAAGACTGTTGCTCTGGGGACTGTGCAAACATTATGGTATTGAAGTGGATGATAAACACTGGAAATATGAGCCACACAGCATCATAAAAAATGATGAAGTCTACATCACATGGAATCATCCATTGCCAACAGTTCAAAAGATAGATGCTAGAAAACCAGATATAGTGGTCCATGAAAAGAAGACAGAAGTAGCAGTGATCACTGAAACTGCCACACCCACTGACTACAGTGTCTTGCATACAGAGAGACACAAAGTCATAAAATATCAGGATTTGTAGGCAGAAATGAGAGCAATGTGGAAGAAAGATATCCAGATAGGTCCAATAGTAGTGGGAGCAATGGGTCTTATAAAAAAGAACCTACAATCATATTTAGATATGTTACCAATACATGTAACTCCATATGAATTGGAGGAGTCATTACTAGGCACATTGTGGGTACTGCAAAGAGTACTTTTGGCTAACATAAAAGATTGAAACAATACTAATTTCATGAACTTTCATCGTACTTTGACTTAGGAATGAGGTCCATTCCCATCATGGTATTAGAAACCCAAAAGATTTGGAGAAATTAAAAAAAAGTAATAACTTGCCTTTGATCTTTATATCTCAAGTTGAAACCAGTGGAACAATCAGATTACAAAACCGATGTTGTCTTGCTTCCTTTTGAATTATTTTTAATGCTTTTACCTGAAAATGCAATTTAAGCAATGAATCTATTATTTAATAAGCTTACTATATAATTTAAATTAGTGATATTAAGTTTTAACAGCTTGCTGGCCATTTTTAGGTTTATAGGTTCATAGGTAGGTACTAGGCTATCTGTCCGAGGGCATTTATAAGCCTAGCCAAAGTGTGTCAGCTTTCGCCGCCCCATTGATTAATTAACTGATCCTCTGTCAAGCAGAGCCAAAGAAGTGATCCCAGGGGTGTATTTTCTGTCACCCATCCACTTGTCAAGGTTTCTCTTGAAGAGTGTTAGTGAGGGGCTCTGCCTGATGTAATTTGGAATTTTGTTCCAAAGCATGGGGAGTCTTTGTGACAGGAATCTATCCCTAAAGCATGTTCCATTTATTGTTGTGGTGAGGTTTAGCTCACTAGAGCACGTGGCTTGCAGTGACTTGTATTTCTTTAGGTGGAGCATGTCCATCAATTCTGAGTTGGATATGGCTTTGTAAGTCATGCAGAGATCACCTCTGAGTAAGCGATATCCCACTGAGTACAGCCAGAGTTTTTTCAGTCTGGCTGCATAGGACATATGTTTGAGGCCAGTAATCCTCTTGGTGAGGTACTTTTGTGGTCTTTCCAGCTGTTGGAAGTGTCTTGTGAGGTACATCCCAAATGGGGCACTGTACTCTATGATGGGTCTAATGAGTGACGAGTAGAGGGGCACTATGACCTCTTTATTTCTTGATGCGAACCCTTTAGTAATTAGATGGGCCACATAGAAGGATTTCCTAACTACTTTGGCAATATGATTGTCAAAGGAGAGTTTACTATCTACCTGGGTCCCCAGATCTCTTATTACCTCTTCTCTATTAAGGGGGCTGCCACCTATGTGGCAATTTGTGGGTTTTTTGTTTTTCCCAAATGGGATGACTATGCATTTTTTGGCATTTAGCTTGAGGCCGTGACTTTGACACCAGGTGTCCATCTCAGTAAGGCCCTTTTGGAGGATGTCCGTGTCAGCCGGAGAGTCAATTATGGCTCCCAGTTTGCAGTCATCGGCGAACTTGGCTAGCCATAGTCCTCCTGTGTTTGCCTGTACTTCTGAGAAGTATATGCTGAACAGTAGGGGTTCCTGGACCGAGCCTTGTGGGACACCACTTGTGACTGGTTTAGAGTCAGACCTGGAGCCCACTGTTCTTACCTTGTGAGTTCTGTCTGTAAGCCAGTTTGTACCCCATCTCGTGATGTAGGGGCTTATGTTCAGGCTGGTGAGTTTTTGTGTAATACCCGAGTGGGGAATGGTGTTGAAAGCCTTGGCAAGGTCACGGTAGGCTGTGTGAACCACCTTTCCCTCATCTTTGGCCTTGGTGACTGTCTCGAAGAAGTCAACCAGGTTTAGTAGGCATGATCTGCCCTTAACAAAGCCAAACTGGGTCGGGTCAAGTGTTTGGAGGTTCCCAATGTCTTTGTTAATGAGTTCCATGATGATGCACTCCATAGCCTTGCAGACCAGGCTAGTCAGGCTTATGGGGTGATAGTTACAAGGGTAACCAGGGTAGGATAGTTTAAATAGAAATGGACATGACTTGAATAACTGACAAGTCAATCAGCTGTGATGTAACAGTTAACTAGTCCTGAAATGTTCTACAATGCTGAGATGTTGGTAACCTTTTAATATATAAATGAAACTGCTGAAAACGTCATGTTTCTGGTAAGAAACAGAAAACCTGCATCAGAAAAGTATTATGCAGACAAAGTTAAATATAAATTAATGAAATATTAATATTGTTTTACTTACTAAATATATTAGTTAACATGTTTTGCATTTTAAAAAGAAGTTTCTATTCAGGTGGTGTTTATAAATGTTTTTGGTTTACTATCAATTTGTCGATCGCAACTTGTGCAATTTACAAAATGTCGAGAGAGCCCTATGCCGACCCAAAACATTGACACAAGAAATGTCGGAACTTACATCAGTGAATGCAATACAGCATTCGTTGTTGTGAATTCTGACATTCCAAGCCAGATCGCCCTATAATGGGGATCGGGAAATGTACCCTTACCCTCACTGTAGTGCGATCTCGGAGTTTGTATATATAAGTAGGGGGTGTGGGGGGGTGCAGGGGGGCTTGACCCCCTGCAAACATGTAATGTAGTGTGACAACTTTGACAGGCAGACAGTCTGGGAGTCTGCTTCTTGTTCAAAAATGTTGATATCAAAATTTTCAGATATCTGGTTCGACATTTACGTTAGTCGATGTGCGAACCGACATTTTGGTTCGACAACATGACTATTCGACTCTATTACAGTCAACAAATTGATAGTAAACCATATTTTTATATGTATAACAAATATGAAGTGCCATAAAATGGGGGTATAAGACAGTAAAAAAGCAGGAAGAATGGTAGTGAATACTGATCATTGAGGATTGCTTATACTTTGTTTACTTTTTATCATCTGCCTGCTTTTTAAAATGTTGTGTCCTTTAGGATATTGAAAGGTAGACTGTATCCCTGTGTATCCAAACTAGAAGATGTCATAATTGTGTCCTGCCCTTTATCAGATCATAATACCATCACCTTTAAGTTAATGTTTCATACTTGATTTTTTTAATCTCTTGTCGGAGAAACCCTGCCTACATTACAAAAATGTAAGCCTTTCAAGACTGGTTTCTAAGTGAAATAAAACAATTTATTGAAGAAAACAGTAATGGAGAGGTGTCAGACATGATTCTGTGGGATAAACACAAGTTGGACACAACCAGTAATCCACAAAACAGCTGGTACGATCCCCTTGACCCGAGATAGAGAGCCACGAATTACTTATTTAAAAAACATGGGTTTATTCCAAAATGCGTGCAGTACACAAAACAAGAAAGAAGAACAGGTTAAGCGCTTTCATCTGGTAACGCCAGATTTCATCAGAACCCTTAATCATTTCAATAACATTGTATATAAAGCACTTTTGGCGCCAATCTAATTAGCTAACCACCTCTAATTATCATTAAAAAATCATTAAAAATTACTTTAAGAAATATTGTAAGGAATATTGTAAGGAATATTATAAGGAATATTGCAAGGAATATTTGTAACATCATAGTTTATAACATAACTAATTCTTTGTCAGTATAAGACAACAGTTTGACAAAAAATTAATATAAATGTATAACATTTATATTAAAAGACATAAAAATACCATACTAAAAAGTATGCCATACTAATAAAATACATAAAGCTAAACACTAAGTCACATGTTTTTTACAAATAAAACTAACAAAATATATACTTGACAAAAACATACATTCCTATAGTATACTAAGGTCAAACAATACCAAAAGGTAATGTATAATTAAAAATATTAGATATATAATGAAAAAAGAATACATCTTCTAACTGTAAATACATCCTATTGCAGAGCTAAAAAAGGCTTTAAACTAATATGGTCATTAATACCAGGAGGTGTGGTTGCATCCAAACATATCTGCCATTTACTTTCAACCCATGCAAGATATGCTTTCCAATTGCCTCCCTTATCCCCCATCTCAACCTGATCAATAATAGCAAATACAAATGTGTGGTCTTGACCATTTTCTATAATATGTTTACTCAATGCGTTCTTAGGGTCAGCTCGTTTTATCCTATATAGGTGTTCGTAAATCCGTGTCTTAAATTTCCTCTCGGTTTTCCCTATATAGTAAGCGGGACACTTTGTACACGTAGCTATATATACTATACGTTGTGTATTGCAATTCCCTTTTTTGCTGATTACCAAGGATCTAGTAATATTTTTGATCCTTATTTTAGAATTTATATTTATGTTCTTACATTGGTTGCACATACCACAGCGTGATGTTCCTTTCTTTCCAATAGTTACTTTACTTCTTCTGCTTTGTTCTAATATTCTCTTCAAGTTACTGCCTGTCTTATATACAGTATTAAGTTGCTTTCCTACTATGTGTCCTATGGATACGGATGAAGACAGCAACTCCCAATATTTCTTCAGTATTTCAATCACCACATTGGTGTAAGGGTTAAACCTCAATACACACACTTTTTTCCCATTATCAAAATTACTTTTAGGTTTAAATTTACAGATAATGTTCTTTCCCAACAGTGGAACATATTTGTGCCCCCATTGTGACTTAACAAAAGTTGTTACATTTTCCAACATAGCTTTAGGATAACCTCTATCCAAAAATAAATTAAATAATGTTTCTAACCCACTTGTCATACATTCTTTAGTAGATGACATCCTAGCTACTCGAATGCTCTGTCCCTTCACCACATTACGAAAAATGTGGGGAGGGTGGCAACTACTGTAGTGTATATAATCGTTGGAAAATGTGGGTTTTCTATATATTTGGGAAGCAAAACCATTCCCTGTGTTGCTTATCAAGGTATCCAAATATGCTATTTCAAGTTTGTTATGTTGGTAAGTGAATCTCAAGAAGTCAGTGGTGTTGTTGAGATAGTCTATAAAGGATGATATTTCATGAAATGGACCAGTCCAAATAAAGAAAGAACATATCATCCAAAAACCTGGTATACATTTTAATGTATTTGTAATATTCACTAGGGAATATAAAGTTATTTTCCCACTCAAGCATAACTAAATTTGCAAAAATGGGGGCACAAGATGCCCCCATTGCTACCCCACGAGTTTGACGATAATATTCACCTGCGTGAAATATATAGTTAATAGTAAATATAAATTCTAAAATAAGGATCAAAAATATTACTAGATCCTTGGTAATCAGCAAAAAAGGGAATTGCAATACACAACGTATAGTATATATAGCTACGTGTACAAAGTGTCCCGCTTACTATATAGGGAAAACCGAGAGGAAATTTAAGACAGTTCTGAACACCTATATAGGATAAAGCGAGCTGACCCTAAGAACGCATTGAGTAAACATATTATAGAAAATGGTCAAGACCACACATTTGTATTTGCTATTATTGATCAGGTTGAGATGGGGGATAAGGGAGGCAATTGGAAAACATATCTTGCATGGGTTGAAAGTAAATGGCAGATATGTTTGGATGCAACCACACCTCCTGGTATTAATGACCATATTAGTTTAAAGCCTTTTTTAGCTCTGCAATAGGATGTATTTACAGTTAGAAGATGTATTCTTTTTTCATTATATATCTAATATTTTTAATTATACATTACCTTTTGGTATTGTTTGACCTTAGTATACTATAGGAATGTATGTTTTTGTCAAGTATATATTTTGTTATCGATCCCAAAGTTGAACAGCAAATAAACCAAGGCAAAGGACAACGTGCCAATGAAATAATAACACACAGTCTCCCAAAGCATGCACGTAGTCCAACTGGCTATAAAACGTAGTATAAAACGTAGTATAAAAACGCTTGTTGCACCAAATTAAGTTCGCTGTATAAATCCAGAACCAAGCAAATCGTTGTCAGGATAAAAAAGTTTTATTCAACCAAAACGTAGTAAGCGCTTTCGCCGACAGGCTTCATCAGACTAACAAAAACTATTCATTTGCTTTAATTTAAATACATTCACATAAATTCCTATTGGTTAAACAAGACATCTGATGACCTACGTAATAATATGTTAAAAACTTCTGTAAGTGCTCCTAATGAGGCAGTCACTACTAAAACTATTACTTACATATCATGAATATCATAAACATATACAAGACTAAAACATCAATTCATAAAACCACATTTCCTCATAAAAATGTTTTAAAAAATGGTTACGAAACTTAACATCCCTATCTAATGTCGTTCCTATGCCTGACCAATAAACTGATAGAATGCCTATGCATCTGTAAACATTTAAAAATATATTAAAAAATGTATATAATACGTGTTGATGACATATCTTGAAAACCATTAGATCGCATAGACATGATTCAAGTACCAATGGCACTACTATTTATATACCGTGCCCATGGTTTAATGTGACAGGGATCAATAATATAGTTTTTATTAGCTATTGTAGATCTTAGCTACTGAAAACAAAGTCAAGATCTACTATACCTTAAAGGCAGCCATAGTGGCAAAAGAACATTAACGTGCTCATCTGATATAAGCGACATCGAGTCAATAGCTGTTAAACTTTATAGGCAGCCGCAGCGGCTAAGGAAAATCTGCTCACTCATCTTGTCATAACAGAGAACATTACTTATATAGCAACAGCATCAAAATGCAGTTGAACTTATCACATAGAATACATGTATAATGTATCTGTAATCTATTAACCATATAGCATTAGAAATGTACACTGAAAACAACATTTATAATTCTTGGGCAAAGGTAATACAAATTAAGGCCAGAATCTATCAAACAAAAGATGTAGCTGCAGCGGTAGAACATAATCTACTCACTCTTCATGGTCCATCCTATACCATTCACGTAGCAGATGCATCATATTTAGATAAATCATGACCTAGAAAGAGGTCCCAAAAATATATTTACATGTGGAGAATAGGGGTGGTACAATTTTTTAAAAACTCCCTATGTAAATATGTTGTTAACTTAAAAACTAGAAAATTCATGATGCTCCAGTATGTCAGGGAAACACATAGACATCACATAAAGCAGAGGGTCTCAAGTACATGTACATATATATATATCTCTATATCGTATATATATCGATGCAATTATATAAATTATCAAGGACTGGTACTTTCTAATAGCAATGCCCTAAAAATATATATAGCTCACATAGTGTCAGGATAGGGTCATTTAATTCTAAACCTCCTCCTATTCTTCAAAAAAGGTTTAATTTGCACTTTATCATTCAGGCCAGGTGGTGTGTCTGACCTAAACCTAATAATCCACCTAGTCTCACATTCAAGGGTCCTATTTATGATATCTCCACCTCTAACACCTTGTGTTAATCCCTGAATGGCATAGAAACAAAACTGGTGGCCATTCCCTGCCTGCTTATAATGTCTAGATAATGCATTAGTATCTGACCCTACCCTTATCTGGTACATGTGCTCCCTGATTCGTTCTTTTAACATCCTATTAGTCTTACCTACATAGTAACTAGAACAGGCCTTGCACAAAGCGAGATACACTACATTTCTAGACTCGCAGTTTGTATTGGTGTAGAAAGTGAATTTTCGTTCTGTATTGGGATGTACAAATTCAGTGGAATCACTGATGTATCTACACTGATTACATTTCCCACAGACTACTGTATTAACATGCAATGCATTCTCCAGATTTGTCCTTGGGCTCAATTTAGGCTTGCACAACAATCTCTTCAAGTTTGGATGGTTTTTATAAATTACCCTTGGTTTTGGGCCTACCAAATTCTGTATCTGTTGGTCCGACATTAAAATGTTCCAATGTTTGTCTAGCGTATTGACAAAGTCCTTGCTGTTCCTACTAAAAAAGGTGATAGCTTTCACTACATTATCATTCCGTCTATCTATCTGAGGACATTCCCCTTGATCCATAAAGTAGGGTCTGGCTCTATCCATTCTCATGTCACTTGTTTCTTTCATAATGTCACTTATTCTCCTAAAATCATAACCTCTTTCTAAGAATTTATTCATTAAATCTGTACATTCTAACTGGTGTTGTTCGTCACTAGGATTTAATCGTGACGCTCTCATGAACTGGCCTTTTAAAATATTATTAAACACATATGCTGGATGCATACTTTGTCTATGCAACAGATTATTCCTGTGACAGGCCTTTCTATGTATTGATGTATTAAGGAGCCCATTCCCCATTCTATAAATTTCAACATCCAAATAGGAGATGTTTGACCTAGATGTATTTGCAGTGAACTTGAGGAAATCAGTAGAGGAATTTAACATTAATATAAAACTGTTCAAGGTCTCTTCATCTCCCAGCCATAGAAAGAAAAGATCATCGACAAAACGTCGATATATTCTCACATTCTTCTTATACAGTTCATTGTTACACATAAATCTATCTTCCCAAGCGGACATGACGAGGTTGGCGTAGCTATTGGCACAAGAAGTGCCCATAGCTACGCCATCCCTCTGAAGATACAATGTATTATCAAAAACAAAAATGTTGTTTGTAAGGACCATTTCCAAAAACAATGTCAACAATTCCACCTTACTATTGGAAAATTGTGTATTAACTTTCAGATAATCTGAAATGTAAGTCAAACCTAAATCATTCGGAATGACTGTGAATAGACTAACTACATCAAGGGTTACTAAGATGAACTGCTCATCATCCCTCAGACCCTTGGTACAGGCATATAAATCTAACAAGAACTGTTTGCTATCTTTAAGTATTGTTACGTTTTTATCTACAAGTGGTCTAAGTATACTATCTAAATAGATTGATAACGGTTCAGTAGCCCATCCTTGTCCGGCTACAATTGGTCTCATTGGTGGATCTGTTAATGACTTATGGACCTTAGGTAACCCCTGGATACATGGTATCACAGGGTTTGTAACTTTAAAGTAGTCATACAATTCTTTGGTGATGTCGGATGACATCAATAAATCATCTAATGTATAAAAAATAGTAAAAACCTTATCTATCAGGGTTGAAGCATCTATTTTCATATAAGAATTTGTATCCTCTAGCATCAATTTCATCTTAGTGTTATAATGAACCGTGTCCAAAAGGACTATCGGGCCACCCTTGTCCGCTGGTCTAATTACCAAATTCCTATCATCCTTTAACTCCTTCAGAGCTTTTCTTTGTTGATAATTCAAGTTATATTTATATTTATCCATCTTATCATTTTGTATCTGTGTATGTATATCATTCTCAACAACATTACTGAATACTTCTAAGGTAGAATTCAGTTGTGGGGTATAGGTACTAACTGGTCTAAAACTGCTTATACCTCTTTCCTGGAAATTATTTCCAAACTCTAAAGCTAATTGTATTTTCCTAGTAAAAAGCTTAGTATCTATGACTAAGTCTACAATATCTGTCTTTCTAGATGGAATGAAACCCAACCCTTTACTCAAAACCTGTTCTTCATAAACCGTTAGAATCCTACTGGATAAATTAACTACTAATGTGTTACTCGTTCCCACATTTTCTTGATGGTGGGTCCTTGTTGTTCCTCCATTGACCACTTCCTTTTTTGTCTGCCCCTGCTTGCAGACCTTTTTCTCCCCAAAAAATTGTCTTGTGCTATAGGAAAAGGTACATTCACCTTACTTTTATTGTTAGTATTACTAGAATATTTGTTCACAGGTTCTTTGGGTCTAACTACTTGTGAATGTGTTGTAGTAGTCATACCCCCTGGTAGAATTCCCTCTCTTTCTACATCATCCCTGCCACTGTCTCCATCTCCTAAGGTTATATTAGAATCACCACCTTCATTGGGGTGTATATCTACTGTAATAGCCTGTTTATGGCTTTCTGAAATCATATTGGAAGTGTTAGACTGCTGTAAATCTAAGGATTCAATTCCAACAAGGGACGATGTTACCTCATTTAGAATAGAACCGTTAACATTCATTGCCCTATTCATTGCCCTATTCATCGGCCTGTTGTTGCCTTGTTGTGTACTACTATTATGGTTAGATAAGTTATTACCACTAGGCCTTCTTCGTGGCTGATAAGAATCCCTAGTGTGCATAGCGTGTGCAGGGCCACCAAAATTCTCCCTCGGCCACATAAAAACATGATTGTTAGTAAAATCTCGTAAATCTCTAGTGATTTTATGTCTTTTTTGATCTAACAAACGTTTTTCTAAAAGTGATACATCATCTAAAACCTTTTCTAATCTCAATACATAGACATTACCATTATATTTAATTAAAAAACTGTCATACATTTCTTTCACCATTTCTCTCAGTCTATTTTCTTCAGGCGTGTGAAAGTCTATAAGTAAACGCATGTGGCTATAGCTCAACTCTAAATTGAGTTGCTGCCACCGGTAAAGTAGGTCTGGAATCTGATTACCAGGATCCCAAAGTTGAACAGCAAATAAACCAAGGCAAAGGACAACGTGCCAATGAAATAATAACACACAGTCTCCCAAAGCATGCACGTAGTCCAACTGGCTATAAAACGTAGTATAAAACGTAGTATAAAAATGCTTGTTGCACCAAATTAAGTTCGCTGTATAAATCCAGAACCAAGCAAATCGTTGTCAGGATAAAAAAGTTTTATTCATCCAAAACGTAGTAAGCGCTTTCGCCGACAGGCTTCATCAGACTAACAAAAACTATTCATTTGCTTTAATTTAAATACATTCACATAAATTCCTATTGGTTAAACAAGACATCTGATGACCTACGTAATAATATGTTAAAAACTTCTGTAAGTGCTCCTAATGAGGCAGTCACTACTAAAACTATTACTTACATATCATGAATATCATAAACATATACAAGACTAAAACATCAATTCATAAAACCACATTTACAAATTGTACCACCCCTATTTTCCACATGTAAATATATTTTTGGGACCTCTTTCTAGATCATGATTTATCTAAATATGACGCATCTGCTACGTGAATGGTATAGGATGGACCATGAAGAGCGAGTAGATTATGTTCTACCGCTGCAGCTACATCTTTTGTTTGATAGATTCTGGCCATAATTTGTATTACCTTTGCCCAAGAATTATAGATGTTGTTTTCAGTGTACATTTCTAATGCTATATGGTTAATAGATTACAGATACATTATACATGTATTCTATGTGATAAGTTCAACTGCATTTTGATGCTGTTGCTATATAAGTAATGTTCTCTGTTATGACAAGATGAGTGAGCAGATTTTCCTTAGCCGCTGCGGCTGCCTATAAAGTTTAACAGCTATTGACTCGATGTCGCATATCAGATGAGCACGTTAATGTTCTTTTGCCACTATGGCTGCCTTTAAGGTATAGTAGATCTTGACTTTGTTTTCAGTAGCTAAGATCTACAATAGCTAATAAAACTATATTATTGATCCCTGTCACATTAAACCATGGGCACGGTATATAAATAGTAGTGCCATTGGTACTTGAATCATGTCTATGCGATCTAATGGTTTTCAAGATATGTCATCAACACGTATTATATACATTTTTTAATATATTTTTAAATGTTTACAGATGCATAGGCATTCTATCAGTTTATTGGTCAGGCATAGGAACGACATTAGATAGGGATGTTAAGTTTCGTAACCATTTTAAAACATTTTTATGAGGAAATGTGGTTTTATGAATTGATGTTTTAGTCTTGTATATGTTTATGATATTCATGATATGTAAGTAATAGTTTTAGTAGTGACTGCCTCATTAGGAGCACTTACAGAAGTTTTTAACATATTATTACGTAGGTCATCAGATGTCTTGTTTAACCAATAGGAATTTATGTGAATGTATTTAAATTAAAGCAAATTAATAGTTTTTGTTAGTCTGATGAAGCCTGTCGGCGCTTACTACGTTTTGGTTGAATAAAACTTTTTTATCCTGACAACGATTTGCTTGGTTCTGGATTTATACAGCGAACTTAATTTGGTGCAACAAGCGTTTTTATACTACGTTTTATACTACGTTTTATAGCCAGTTGGACTACGTGCATGCTTTGGGAGACTGTGTGTTATTATTTCATTGGCACGTTGTCCTTTGCCTTGGTTTATTTGCTGTTCAACTTTGGGACCGATACTTTGTTAATTTTACTTTTGGTTCAGCAACAACCGAGGATGGCGAACGTGAATGTACCAAGTACTGACAGCATTGAGTTACCGTATGTTCCACCGGTAGTGACGAAATCATCTAATTTGTATGACCGCTTTCAGGTTTGTTTGAGCGGTGGAGAGAATCAGTTATTGAGTTTTGTACCAGACTGTGAGGTGTCGGAAGACAACAGGGACATTACACAAGACGCGAATGCGTGGAAGGATCTTGAGGAATTTGAAAAAGCCTTTACCAAGTTGAAAAGACTCCAGGTACAGAGACAGTACTTTGAGACTTGTCTGAGTAAGAAAATAGTACCTCGTGGGCTTAGAATTTTAAAAATGCCCACGTCTGGTAATCAGATTCCAGACCTGCTTTATCGGTGGCAGCAACTCAATTTAGAGTTGAGCTATAGCCACATGCGTTTACTTATAGACTTTCACACGCCTGAAGAAAATAGACTGAGAGAAATGGTGAAAGAGATGTATGACAGTTTTTTAATTAAATATAATGATAATGTCTATGTATTGAGATTAGAAAAGGTTTTAGATGATGTATTACTTTTAGAAAAACGTCTGTTAGATCAAAAAAGACATAAGATCACCAGAGATTTACGAGATTTTTCTAACAATCATGTTTTCATGTGGCCGAGGGAGAATCTTGGTGGCCCTGCACATGCCATATACAATGGGGATTCTTATCAGCCATGAAGTAGGCCTAGTGGTAATAATCTATCTAACCATAATAGTAATACACAACAAGGTAACAACAGGCCGACGAATAGGGCAATGAATAGGGCCATGAATGTCAATGGTTCTATTCTAAATGAGGTAACATCGCCCCTTGCTGAAATTGAGTCCTTAGATTTACAGCAGTCTAACACTTCTAACATGATTTCAGAAAGCCATAAACAGGCCATTACAGTAGATATTCACCCCAACCTAGGAGGTGACTCTAACATAACCTTAGGAGACGGAGATAGTGGCAGGGATGATGTAGAAAGAGAGGGAATTCCATCAGGGGGTGTGACTACTACCACACATTTACAAGTAGTTAGACCCAAAGAACCTGTGAACAAATATTCTAGTAATACTAACAATAAAAGTAAGGTGAATGTACCTTTTCCTATAGCACAAGATAATTTTTGGGGAGAAAAAGGTCTGCAAGCAGGGGCAGACAAAAAAGGAAGTGGTCAATGGAGGATCAACAAGGACCCACCATCAAGAAAATGTGGGAACGAGTAACACATTAGTAGTGAATTTATCCAGTAGGATTCTAACGGTTTATGAAGAACAGGTCTTGAGCAAAGGGCTGGGTTTCATTCCATCTAGAAAGACGGATATTGTAGATTTAGTCGTAGATACTAAGCTTTTTACTAGGAAAATACAGTTAGCTTTAGAGTTTGGAAATAATTTCCAGGAAAGAGGTATAAGGAGTTTTAGACCAGTTAGTACCTATACCCCACAGCTGAATTCTACCTTAGAAGTATTCAGTAATGTTGTTGAGAATGATATACATACACAGATACAAAATGATAAGATCGATAAATATAAATATAATTTGAATTATCAACAAAGAATAGCTCTGAAGGAGTTAAAGGATGATAGGAATTTGGTAATTAGACCAGCGGACAAGGGTGGCCCGATAGTCCTTTTGGACACGGTTCATTATAACACTAAGATGAAACTGATGCTAGAGGATACAAATTCATATATGAAAATAGATGCTTCAACTCTGGTAGATAAGGTTTTTACTATTTTTTATACATTAGATGACCTACTTATTTCATCTGACATCACCAAAGAATTGTATGACTACTTTAAAGTTACAAACCCTGTGATACCATGTATCCAGGGGTTACCTAAGGTCCATAAGTCATTAACAGATCCACCAATGAGACCAATTGTAGCCGGACAAGGATGGGCTACTGAACCACTATCAATTTATTTAGATAGTATACTTAGACCACTAGTAGATAAAAACGTAATGATACTTAAAGACAGCAAACAGTTCTTGTTAGATTTATATGCCTGTACTAAGGATCTGAGGGATGATGAACAGTTCATCTTAGTAACGCTTGATGTAGTTAGTCTATTCACAGTCATTCCGAATGATTTAGGCTTAACTTACATTTCAGACTATCTGAAAGCTAACACACAATTTTCCAATAGTAAGGTGGAACTCTTGACATTATTTTTGGAAATGGTCCTTACAAATAACATCTTTGTTTTTGATAATACACTGTATCTTCAGAGGGATGGCGTAGCTATGGGCACTTCTTGTGCCAATAGCTAAGCCAACCTCGTCATGTCCACTTGGGAAGATAGATTCATGTGCAATAATGAACTGTATAAGAAGAATGTGAGAATATATCGACGTTTCGTCGATGATCTTTTCTTTTTATGGCTGGGAGATGAAGAGACCTTGAACAGCTTTATATTAATGTTAAATTCTTCTACTGATTTTCTCAAGTTCACTGCAAATACATCTAGGTTAAACATCTCCTATTTGGATGTTGAAATTTATAGAATGGGGAATGGGCTCCTTAATACATCAATACATAGAAAGGCCTGTCACAGGAATAATCTGTTGCATAGACAAAGTATGCATCCAGCATATGTGTTTAATAACATTTTAAAAGGCCAGTTCATGAGAGTGTCATGATTAAATCCTAGTGACGAACAACACCAGTTAGAATGTACAGATTTAATGAATAAATTCTTAGAAAGAGGTTATGATTTTAGGAGAATAAGTGACATTATGAAAGAAACAAGTGACATGAGAATGGATAGAGCCAGACCTTACTTTATGGATCAAGGGGAATGTCCTCAGATAGATAGGCGGAATGATAATGTAGTGAAAGCTATCACCTTTTTTAGTAGGAATAGCAAGGACTTTGTCAATACGTTAGACAAACACTGGAACATTTTAATGTCGGACCAACAGATACAGAATTTGGTAGGCCCAAAACCAAGGGTAATTTATAAAAACCATCCAAACTTGAAGAGATTGTTGTGCAAGCCTAAATTGAGCCCAAGGACAAATCTGGAGAATGCATTGCATGTTAATACAGTAGTCTGTGGGAAATGTAATCAGTGTAGATACATCAGTGATTCCACTGAATTTGTACATCCCAATACAGCACGGAAATTCACTTTCTACACTAATACAAACTGCGAGTCTAGAAATGTAGTGTATCTCGCTTTGTGCAAGGCCTGTTCTAGTTACTATGTAGGTAAGACTAATAGGATGTTAAAAGAACGAATCAGGGAGCACATGTACCAGATAAGGATAGGGTCAGATACTAATGCCTTATCTAGACATTATAAGCAGGCAGGGAATGGCCACCAGTTTTGTTTTTATGCCATTCAGGGATTAACACAAGGTGTTAGAGGTGGAGATATCATAAATAGGACCCTTGAATGTGAGACCAGGTGGATTATTAGGTTTAGGTCAGACACACCACCTGGCCTGAACGATAAAGTGCAAATTAAACCTTTTTTGAAGAATAGGAGGAGGTTTAAAATTAAATGACCCTATCCTGACATTATGTGAGCTATATATATTTTTAGGGCACTGTTATTAGAAAGTACAAGTCCTTGATAATTTATACAACTGCATCGATAGAGAGATATATATACGATATAGAGATATATATATATATGTACATGTACTTGAGACCCTCTGCTTTATGTGATGTCTATGTGTTTCCCTGACCTACTGGAGCAACATGAATTTTCTAGTTTTTAAGTTAACAACATATTTACATAGGAAGTTTTTAAAAAATTGTACCACCCCTATTTTCCACATGTAAATATATTTTTGGGACCTCTTTCTAGATCATGATTTATCTAAATATGACGCATCTGCTACGTGAATGGTATAGGATGGACCATGAAGAGCGAGTAGATTATGTTCTACCGCTGCAGCTACATCTTTTGTTTGATAGATTCTGGCCATAATTTGTATTACCTTTGCCCAAGAATTATAGATGTTGTTTTCAGTGTACATTTCTAATGCTATATGGTTAATAGATTACAGATACATTATACATGTATTCTATGTGATAAGTTCAACTGCATTTTGATGCTGTTGCTATATAAGTAATGTTCTCTGTTATGACAAGATGAGTGAGCAGATTTTCCTTAGCCGCTGCGGCTGCCTATAAAGTTTAACAGCTATTGACTCGATGTCGCTTATATCAGATGAGCACGTTAATGTTCTTTTGCCACTATGGCTGCCTTTAAGGTATAGTAGATCTTGACTTTGTTTTCAGTAGCTAAGATCTACAATAGCTAATAAAAACTATATTATTGATCCCTGTCACATTAAACCATGGGCACGGTATATAAATAGTAGTGCCATTGGTACTTGAATCATGTCTATGCGATCTAATGGTTTTCAAGATATGTCATCAACACGTATTATATACATTTTTTAATATATTTTTAAATGTTTACAGATGCATAGGCATTCTATCAGTTTATTGGTCAGGCATAGGAACGACATTAGATAGGGATGTTAAGTTTCGTAACCATTTTTTAAAACATTTTTATGAGGAAATGTGGTTTTATGAATTGATGTTTTAGTCTTGTATATGTTTATGATATTCATGATATGTAAGTAATAGTTTTAGTAGTGACTGCCTCATTAGGAGCACTTACAGAAGTTTTTAACATATTATTACGTAGGTCATCAGATGTCTTGTTTAACCAATAGGAATTTATGTGAATGTATTTAAATTAAAGCAAATGAATAGTTTTTGTTAGTCTGATGAAGCCTGTCGTAAGCGCTTTACTACGTTTTGGTTGAATAAAACTTTTTTATCCTGACAACGATTTGCTTGGTTCTGGATTTATACAGCGAACTTAATTTGGTGCAACAAGCGTTTTTATACTACGTTTTATACATATATTTTGTTAGTTTTATTTGTAAAAAACATGTGACTTAGTGTTTAGCTTTATGTATTTTATTAGTATGGCATACTTTTTAGTATGGTATTTTTATCTCTTTTAATATAAATGTTATACATTTATATTAATTTTTTGTCAAACTGTTGTCTTATACTGACAAAGAATTAGTTATGTTATAAACTATGATGTTACAAATATTCCTTGCAATATTCCTTATAATATTCCTTACAATATTCCTTACAATATTTCTTAAAGTAATTTTTAATGATTTTTTTAATGATAATTAGAGGTGGTTAGCTAATTAGATTGGCGCCAAAAGTGCTTTATATACAATGTTATTGAAATGATTAAGGGTTCTGATGAAATCTGGCGTTACCAGATGAAAGCGCTTAACCTGTTCTTCTTTCTTGTTTTGTGTACTGCACGCATTTTGGAATAAACCCGTGTTTTTTAAATAAGTAATTCGTGGCTCTCTATCTCGGGTCAAGGGGATCGTACCAGCTGTTTTGTGGATTAATGATTCTGTGGGATACCTTAAAGGTGGCTCTTTATGGGAAAGTTAAAGGCTGGTGCTTATCTAAAACAAAAGATTGGGATAAGAGGTTAGTAGATATACAGAATGAGATAAATAAGTTGAAAGGTAACTTAACTGCTAATGATAAAATAGTATTAGATAATATAAATAAAATGAATAAGGAATATCAGGAGATCTTACACCACAAAATTTGCATTAATTTAGAAAAAAGCAAGTTATACTCCTACTCAGTCAACCCTCAAAGCCTATGTAAAATTGCAGTCAGATCAAAATATCTAAATGAAAAAAGACATATAAAGGAAATCATATATAAAGAATATAAGAAGAGAATAAAAGCATCAGATATGAAGAACATACTAGAAGGATTCAAAAATGTATGAGCATATAAATAACTCAAATACAATGATAAGTGATAATAGTATCGTATAACTTCTTAAAGAAAAGCATTCAAAGGAAATTATCCTATGATAATACTACCAGAACTGGTAAAGTCTTTACTGTGAAAGAACGGAAAGATCAAATAAATAATCTAAAACTCAATAAGGCACCAGGGTTGGATGGATTAATCCATGAATTGTACAAAATTTTATCTGATAATATATTAAAAAATTCTGTTAAATACATTTCAAGAAGTTAAAAACACGTGAAATATCCCACCTTTGTGGAAATACTCATTAGTCTCACCAATTTTAAAATCAGATAAGGAACCCATTTCTTGTTCCTCTTATAGGCCTATTTCTTTATTAAATATAGAGTTAAGATTTCTATGGCTATATTAGCAAATAGGCTAAACACTATCCTTTCTGACTTAATAGACAATGACCAAACTGGTTTCAAAAAAACAGGAAAGTTCAAGAAAATATAGTAAGGTTATTGTCTCTTATAGATATAGCAAACAAAAAGAAAATGTAATTGTCAATATTAAGCTTCAGCACAGACAGAGCTTTTGATTCTCTTAGCTGTACTTACTTATTTAAAGTATTGCAAGAGTATAACTTTCCTTTTGAATTTATTAAGTTTATTAAAAAGCTCTATGAAAATTCTATTTCCTTTCTTAAAATTGGCTCTTTCATATCTAGTCATTTCAAAATATTGAGAGGTACATAACAAGGTTGCCCTTAGTCCTCTTTAGTTTTTGTTTTTGTCTTTATATATGAAATCATAAGAACACTATGGGTTATAAACTTAAAAGTGATATCTCCCCGAGATCCAAGTTTTTGCCGATGATTTGTTACTAACATGGAGATATTGAAACCTCACTAGACTGCTTAGTTAGTGCCCTGAATTTATTTGAAAGTATATCTGGATTAACATTTAATCATAAAACACCCAATCTTAATAAACAAGGAAGTCACTTCCAAATTAAAAACTTACAATCACTTCAATAGGGAAAATCTGCATATTAAGTACCTAAGCATTTCTATTGAATCTAACATTAAAATGACAGTTTCAGATATTTATCAACTTCTAATTAATCCAATTATAAACCTAACAGACAACTGGAACATTTTTTTTATTTGAGGACAGACTAACCTTAATCAAAATGATAATTTTATCTAAATTTCTATTTGTTAGTCATTAATCATCACCCACTCAATAAACAGAACCCACAGATTCCTGTGATCTTTGGGATCCCTAAGGTTCATAAGTCCTTACAATCTTCCCCCATGCCTGATTGTTGATGCAAGGGCCTCAAAAACATTTTGTATAGCAAAATACATTGATTTTTACACTAAAAGAGTGTTAGATGCTAACCCTGTCTTGCTCAAAGACTCCTGGGATTTTTTAGCAAGAATATCCGATGATCTTTTTTGTGAGGGGATTACATTTGTAACTACTGATATACAGGATTTATTTTCTGTTACCCCCCATGAGACAGGGTTAGAATAGTTTTATGAATATTTAAGGGACATGACAAATCTTAGTCCCCAATAGACTGGATGTTTTGAGAGAATGTATGTAAATTGTATTGGTGAACAACTATTTAACAATTGAAGGCCAAATTTTAGGCAAAAACCTAGGGTAGCCATGGGGGAAGCTTGCGTCCCCATATTTGTGAACACTGTTTTATCCTACTGGGAAACTAATTTTGTGTTAAACTCAGAATTTAAAGATTGTTGGCTTGTTGATGGACATTTTCTCAATGGCATGATTTTTTTTTGGAATGAATGACACTGAGTCAAAATTAAACAAAATTTTGGAATATCTGCATTCTACAACTATTTTTTTATTTTTTTACTATGGATGTTCAGGGTGACTCAGTACACCTCCTAGATATCTCTCTTAAAAAGAATTATGATAGAAAAGGGTTTGTTTCTATAGTATACCAAAAGCCTAGTTATTCTCTTTCTTGCACTACAACAGTACACATCCTTTACAGAATAAGAAATCTATAGTCAAGGGGCAGTGTGTCAGATTAGCCTGGATGATCTCCAACAATGATTTTCAGATCAAAATGCTTAACCTGAAGGAAATGTTCTCAAGGAGAGGTTACCCAGATGAATTTCTAAACAACATATTCAGTAAAGTATTTAGAAAAAGGAGGGTGGGTTATTTTCCCCCCATTAGAAAAAGCACATGGGATTAATCCCACAGGAGGGCAAGATTCAAAAACCTAACCAAATGGGGTGAGTGATTTCCAGCATGGCCTAATATTACAATATACAGGGCAGTTTGAGGGCGTTACAGAGATTGTGGAAAGGAATTGGTCCAGTTTTCATATGAACAATGAATATTTTGAATATAATAGTTGGACCAGAACCTGTTGTAGTGTATTAAAAAGGGTCTACTTCATAAAACCGAAAACGCAAACACTCGAACGCTCACATGAGCGAATAATCAAAAACTTGAAAGTAGTATTTTGGGATCGCAGTACAGTGAAGATCGGAATATTTGATCTTTCCTCACTGTAGTGCGATCTCAGAGTAGGAATATATATGTAGCAGGGGGTGTGAAGGCGCAGCCCCCCACAATACCAATTTCGAGTTTTTGATTATTCGCTCATGTGAGCATTCAAGAGTTTGCATTTTCGGTTTTATGACACAGAACCTATAAAAAAGGCCCTTGTTTTAAAATGATTTTGGAAAGAACTGTGACAACTAAACAGGTAGGGAAAATGTCCAAATGTGGTAATTGTAACCTTTGCAAGTATATGTTTGAGGGGTCCTCAATTGTAGTCCTTGTGTTTGGTAAGATCCATTTTAACCATAGATTTCTATGTAGCAGTAAGGAAGTGGTTTATTTAGAATTTTGCAATGCATGTCCCAAATTTTGTGTCAGGAAAACAAAAATAACTATTAGACAGAGGGTGTATGAGCATAACTATGACATAAGAATGGGGGATGAACATAAAGCATTGGCAAGACATGTTAAAATATATCACAAGCACTCCTTTAAATTTTGTGTGATTGACAAGGTGAAACTCGAGGATCGAGGGGGGGGCTACTGATGACTAATTAGAGCACCTGGAGTTGAAATGGCAACTTAAATCTAACACTACCCAACCCCCGGGTTAAACAAGAATGTTTCCATTATTAGTATGCTTAAATTGAAGGCATGTTATTATTTTTTATAACACGGGGAGATAGAAGGGGTGGCAGGTCCCCTGTAACCATTTTGCACCTACTGGCCAACATTCACATTTCCAACAACAATAATTTATATTCTTAGATTTTTTTCTTGTGATACTATAATGTATTTAAATGTTTGATTAGATAACTTTTATAATCATTATTAGTTTGGGCAATGTAAATTGTGTTTTTATCTTTATTGGATTTATGTCCTGGGGGTTGTGTTTATGCATTTGGTTTGTCTTCTATACTTGCTTTTATATTTATTATGTATTGTTGATTGATTGATTGAAAGAATGCTGCTATACCTTATTTAGTTTAGATTAGATTTTAAATACGTACTTTCTTATGGTGGATAAAAGGGGTATAGTATTTTAATATATTGCACTTTATGTAATTTAATCTATTAAATTTAACTTAATTGATTGATTGGTTGAAAGGTAATCACCCACAAGTTATATAAATGGGGGTTAACTTGGGTATACTTTGTTCTGATGAAGTCCTGATACCTGGGGACGAAAGCACCTAATGTAACATTGTCAATAAAGCCTTTTTGTGGTACTTGGCTCTGAAGACTTCTTTCTTCTTGGATTTTGTTACTTGGTTGTTTTGCTATTTGTATTTACCAATATCCTGATCAAGTTTCTCTGGTCTCCTAAAACACCTACAATATCTTTACAATGGCATACTCCAAGCTGGGACAAGGGAGATAATGCATTTCCCAAGATATAATTATATATAAATGCAGCTATTATGACTACTGTACTTTTATTGAGCAATAAGTCATATACATCTTATTGGAAGTCAATACACAAAATTATATTACTAGACAAAAATAAAACACAATTTGAACCATTTATTTGTATATATAGGAATGTTTTTCTATGGCTAATTAAAGTATATTTGCAAAATTATAAACAAAAACTAATAACCTTTTTCTTCATTAACCAAATATTACTGAATTTTAAAAGATTCATGTATTCCAATCACCTAATCAAGAATTTAATCCTACCCATATTTCCAATTGCCTTTACTGGTGAATGTATAATTTCTTTTGATACTAAGATAATGTTAGATTTTAAAAAGGCTAATTTGCTATATTGGCATCAATTCTTGTCAACAAATAAAATTCATACAGCTGATTACTTAATAGCTAGATAAGTCTACAAGATTGTAACTGGCTTGATATCCAGACCTGTAAAGAGTTCTTTCCATACAGAACTTTGATTTCATTAGAAACACTTGACAAGGACATACCCAAAATTCTAGACATAATTTCTATTAATACTGGTTCCCTAAACGGTACCTCATTTATATACATTATATATAAACCTATCAGAACAGATTTTACCTGTACAGATGTCTCTTACTAGAACTATTCAACAAAAATAAACAACGAAGAATTTACATTAAGTAATAAACGGTTTTCTTTGAAATCAGCTGGAAAAAACATGGCTTCTCCCTATTGGAAGATCTATATTCTGAAGTTCCTGCATAGGGGCTATTTAACTCCCAATAAATAAAATTGCCAAAATATATAAAAAAGAAGACATGAAATGTTGTATTTGTAATCAGTCTTTTGCTGACTGGTTGCATATGATTGTAAACTGATTGTAAACTGTAGAATGCTATCTGCTTTTTGGAATTATTTTATATACTTCTGTAAAGCTATGTAGAATGACAATTGTACAATTTGTGACTCTCTCATATTGTTTAATGTGCCTGTTCCAGAAATTATACCAAGAAATCAAATGCATATATTATGGTCAATACTACCGATAGCAAAGAAAGTGGTTACAAAAAATTGGGAATCTGAACACACTCAGATTTAGCAGTGAATTTGTTTATTTAGCCAAACTTATTTGTGATAGAGAAATTTCCACTATAAAACTGAGAACAAAAAATCTGACACATAAGAAAATTGCTTGGGAGAAATTGAAATCTTTATTAGAGAAATATTAAATGGTTTCCCTTTACATGTATGCATTGTTATGGACATTGTATATAGTTTGAATAAAATCCAGTACAGAGTTTGAAACACAGCCAGTCTTTATTAAAATAAAAACAAATAGGTAAGCACTTTCACAAGTAAAATGCCCGATTCATCAGACCTTAATACAACATTTTTTTCTAAGTGTGTCGTCTATAAAACTTTTAAAACTGCAAGAACCAATGACAGCAAATAAAACACATTACATCTTTCAATTACTTAACTTCTTAAAAGGGCCATTGTAAAATACACTTCTTAAAAGGGTAACGCGATCCCAAAAAAAGAGAAAAAAATGTGTGCCTCATACTACATCAATGAGAACAAAATATATACACATACATAAAAATAATCAATATAGACCATTAGTGTATATGTGGCTACCCATGTAAAAAGGTGTATGTGATATAAATGTGTGAACTTTGAAACACTGATATATACTCATTTTTATTGAAATAATGATCTGGCTTTTAAAATGGGCTTGAGTGGCAAATGTCCATTCAGACCCATTTTGTCATCCGCCCTAAGTCTAATAGTCCATTCTATTTCTTGAGCTTCTGTATAATTAGAAAGGTCTCCCTTGCATTCACTGTCCTTGATCTTTTCTATGACCACAAAACTAAACTGATCCTCAGAAGAGCTATTAGCTATGTGTTTGGCAAGTGCATTGTTCGCATTGTGCGTGATAATACTGTAAAGATGTTCTCTAATGCGATCTTTCAGCCTTCTATTTGCCTTTCCAACATAGAAGACTTGGCAAACTTTCCACTGAGCTAAATATATTATATTAATGCTGGTACAATCTACATTCACATAAAATTTAAACTGCTTATTAGTAACTAGCATATTTTTACATTTGGTTTGCACGGAGTTTGTTATCCTACCAGGAGGTGCGTTGTGCTGTTTTATATTGTATATAGTTTATTATATTTGTTTGTACATAGTTTGTATGATCTTTGATTTTTAAAAAATAAAAACATATCTGAGTAAAAAAAACTCCAATTTGCTGCATTATATTTAATTGTAATACCTACATATCAAAGTTCAAGTTTAGTCCAGTCTTTATGCCATTAATAATATTAACAAGACCATACTTTTATCAATAACACAAGCCTTTTAATCCAAAAAGTCATCATTCATATCACAAATATACTGGCTGCAGGGTAATAACTGTCTGTGGCTTACTTCTAACATCAGTAAAACATTCTAATGGTGGAATCTCTGGTAAACTGCCAGAAATCCTTTTTACCTCATCAGTTTATATTCTTAAAACATAAAACTAGAATTGTTATAAACAACCACTAGATCCTCCAATTGCAAATGAGAGTAGTATTTAGCAGTTGGCTAATTTAAATCTTTCCAAGCTAAAATTTACAAAGCTAAAAAAGCTACTTGTCCACTCCAACAATAATTATGCAGCTCATGAACTGGCTCAGACAAGATGATACACCCTTTCAAGATTTTCTATCTTCCCAACTTTTATTGCTAAACTCAACTCTATTACCTAATTATCTTTGAATTCATTTTTACCTCATTGATCTTTTCTGAAATACATTATACTCTCTTCTCCTTAAAATGCCTCTTAAATCTGCAAAAGCCTGCAGTAAACTTTAATGAACATAAAACTCTACAGCTTATACTTCCCATCATCCAAATTCTTATCTATAGCCTCCATCTCTGCTATGAAACTATTACTCAAAGAGTGAAACCCTGTCCTTGTCATGTACCTTTCAAAAGTCTCTGACCTATCTCAACCTGAGTATTACAAATCTATATTTCAGATTATTCCCTTTAGCAAAACAGATTGAGAATCACCTTTAAAAACAAATCCTGGCAATAGTTCAGGAAAACAATGATTCCTAATCCAAGCTCGTATTGATTTTGACCAAGATTCAGTGCTGTTAGATCTTTTCCCAAACCACTGACCACACCTTCAGTAACATGGAAAATTTTCTTTTAATGGAGTTATTTTTGTCTATTACAAGGCAGACTTCTACAGTGATGATCACACATCCTTCTACATTAGACCTCTAGCATTACTTTGTTTTATTTTTATTTTTTCCTTATGAAAACCTCATATGATGTAATACATTTTTCTGTAATGCAGTTATCTAAGTCATCTTTGGAAAAATCTGTGTCCCAGAGAGCAAAGCTAGAATCTGATGCTCTGCAAGACAGTTTTGGTGTGTATGTTCTCTTCTTTCTTTTTGTAAACGATCTTCCTCCTGATCTTTCTCATCTCATGGATTCATCATGCAGATGACCTACTTTTCCTTCAATTAGCATACATTCCTCATGTCAAGAAAACTTCTATAAAAGCTGCCATGAGCATTCTAATAATAAACTTATGGTTAACATTTTCCAAAAGAAAAAAACATATCTATAATCTTCAGTGCCATACACTTTCTTGTTAGATTTGGTCCATTTAAAGTCTCCAACAGTTTCTTGTCACATCATCTGCT